>NW_010557800.1:0-251 GCF_000687285.1 Phaethon lepturus | reverse complement strand
CCGGCACCCCCCCCCCCCCCGCCGCTGCTCAGGTGCAGCCATACACCCACGGGCCGGGCTGGCCGCCGGAGCTGGTTCGGAAAGCGAGGAGAGGTGGGCAGCCATCGCCCTTCGGCCTCGCTCTCTTCTGCTTGCCCCACTGCCTGCGGGACCCGCGCCGGGCTAGGAAGGGGCAGCGCTCGTGCCCAGTTCAAAGCGAGAAAAAGTCACTTCACTGCGTCCCTCTGTGAGGTCGCCATTTAGTTTCCCTG
>NW_010557799.1:0-1090 GCF_000687285.1 Phaethon lepturus | reverse complement strand
CGTAGGGTGGGCGTCTAACAGCGGGCTTGTGCCCCCTCTGCAACGCCCACGTCTATAGCATAAATGGCTAAACAAAGCAACATCTACCTTTTTTTTATGCGTGCGAGACACGAGCAAGCGCCATCTCACCCATGCCGTCAGGCCTTGGGGTACCTATCGCACCTATAAACCAGCACTATTTATACGCGCAAGCAACTCTCCAGCACGTGTATTACACGTAGGTATTACTATCTTACTTAAAACAATGAGCAGGTAGGATGTGCGCAGATAAATAAAACTGTAACGTTCCTAACGCAGAGTTCAGAGCACCGACAAAGAGCAGTTTGACTTTCAATTACTTCTTTAAATGACAGAAAAGTTTTACTAATAAATTATCACCTATCTACCCTACCTGCGCTAGCGTTTCAGGCCGTTGTCGTCTGCAAGGGTATTTTAAGCAAAGGTGAAGATATATTTAGAATCTGGGTTTTGGACAAACGCTTTATCAGATAGAGGATGTCAGCACAAAGCATTCTCTTGTAAATATGGGTAAGATTCTTCTTAAAAGTCTGGTTGCAAAATCTTTATAACCAATACTTTGCCGACAGAATGCTTTTGATACACTTAAGTTACCTTCGTTCCTGCAGATTCCCTTGTTTTCCAACAAAAACATTCCTCTCCAAGGTTAGTCATCTCCGACTAAGTTTATTACACGAAGAAAAAATATTCAGTAAAACAAATACAACCTCAACTCGCCTTGAAAGAGAAAACCCTTGGTAAGTAGCAACCGAACCATTAGCAGCAGCAGAGCTTACCTCTTCAACTGTCAAAGGCATACAGATCCGGTACTCCTTCATGTTTTTCCTGCTGCCTCAGTGCGGACCAGCAAACTGGGAGAAAAGTGGTTATTTCTGCACGACGATCACGACGAAAACCAATCACGGGAAAAAATAACCAAGCCTCTTTCTCTGTACGCGCTTGACAATGTGTGCACAAGACAGTAATGCAACCATCCAGGCAGGCTGACCCAGCAAGAAGAAAAACCAACACAGCTGCTCCTTTCTTCCAGTTCTTCCTCCTTCAGCCTGCGATCACGGGAGTCGCACACACG
>NW_010557798.1:25763-30401 GCF_000687285.1 Phaethon lepturus | reverse complement strand
GTCTGCCTCTTCGCTCCTCCCGGAGCTCATTTCGAGGTGAATGACAGCCTCTTCAGCTGTCTGGTTGGCAGAGAAAGGCCCTCAGAAGTGTTTAAGTGTACTTGGTTTAAGCATCCAAGCTCAGGAAATCAACTGTAAGTGGGCTTTGAAGTGAAGAACTGATTAAAAACAAAGCAAAAACCCTAAACCAACCCCTTTTGTGGTCAACATTGAAATTTCTGTGGAGGACCTACAGAGCTGCAGGCAGAGTGAGAAGTGTTGGTGTGTTGAGGAAGCCTTGCTGTAACAAAACCAGACCCTCTCTCCTAGGAGTAAAACCCACATCAGGGATACAAGATGGAACAGTCACTGTCCAATCCAGAGCAGTCGTTAAACCATATAGGGTAAACGTCATGTTTCTTTAGCTAAGCAGTTCAGCCCCCTCTCATTTTTCTCTTCCCAAGGCGCAGGATCTCTTCCTAGAGATGGTTGGTATCTTTGGAAGCTGAGCCAGTGAGCTTGTTTGGTTTATGCTTGCTCTTCTTCCCCTGCTCCCACCATTGGCTGTGGCTTCTCTCTGTTCAGTGTGTTTTCTTGTACCAACTTGGTGTTTTTTCCCTGCTGGACTTTGGTGTCTGTATTACTGCTGCTACGGAGACCTAGTTATAAATTTGCTTGTCAAAGCCTGAATACTTTAGGTGCCCTCTGGCCCACCTATGGCATCGTTGGTTGCCTGCCCATGGTGGTTCCTCTAGGCCATGTTGTGCTGCAGAAAGCTGACTCTTGTTTCTGTTTCTCTGAGGTTCTCTATCTGTTGTGCCCTGTTTGTGATTTGCTTAAAACTTAAGCCCTCTAACTGCCCCTCAGGAAACTCCTGCTCCTGTTCGAGGAAGTGCACAGAGCTTTCTTGAGCTTTAGCTTCCTCTGCAAAGTTTGGCAAAGAGCCTGGGCAACACCCTCTCCCTACACCTGAGCTCAAGCACCTTGTGCAAATAGGCTGGGACCAGCATTTTATCAGGTCATGGCTGCTTCCCCCAGGGTGCTTCTTGCTGCACAATTCCTCAGGGATCGTCTTTTTTCTCATCTGTCGTGAGTTTCAGCCTCTCTCTAACCTGAGGGTCTCTGTGGAAGTTGGCAAGTCCTGCTCAGTGTCCTTGAACTTCATCTGCTAACCTATTTGGCCGGTGTTGGCTGCCACCTGGCCACTACAGAGGAGGACCACAGCGTGACGGTACTGTGTGAACAGACACCTAGCTGCTGTCAGGCTGGGTGTAGCTGCTGTGTTACGAGATATGAGAAGGCCCAGGTCTTGATTCAGATCCTAAAAATACATGTCTGTCTTTATAATGCTGTTGCAGGAGTTGTCTTACTAAACACTAGTTGTATAAGTAGTAAATTGTGCAAACACGTAAATCGCTGTATATGACGTTAACATTTCCAAGCAAGAGGGGATGGAAAAAAACTGTAAAATTTGATGTTGTACTCTAGCAATGTTTCCCAAAAGAGTGCTGCAGTGAGGTGCTGCAGGGTACGTGTGTTTAAGTATGTATTGAGTAGCCTGGAACAAATTCCTCTGTATTGCTGACTCTGCAGCATCGGAAATGCTCAGCTAAATGTTTCTAGTCATAAAGTTATTACCAGTTGCTCTGAGCTGCTGAGTTATAGAGGAAAGCAAAAAAAAAAAAAAAAATCCCCAAACAATGCTGAATGTAGATTTCAACAGTCATGTGGCCAGTAAGAGTGAGTTTCCCCTTCCAGCAATAACAGTCATAATAAGCCTCTTTGTACAGATGAGGATGTTACTTTTGGTTTGTATTTGAGGTTTAGTCAAAAAATGCATACTATGACCCCTTGAGCGAAGAGAAAAGAGGGCAGCTGTTAGTTATTGTTTCTGTGTCTTTCTCAACTATAGAGATACTAAGTTTTGCAGTTTGGGGTTTGGTTTTTTTGTCCGTGTAGAAGACTTAAGTGCTGGGAATTACTTTTTATCCCTCTGTCTTAGCTCCCTCTGCCCCCTTTCTCATGGGGGAGAAATGGGTTCGGGCGTTTGGCTTGCAGCTGTGCCTGCAGAAAAACTCAGTGGTAGCATTTGGACTTGTTTTGTATGGATATCAAAAGAAAAGAAGGAAAAAAAGAAATTAGCTGGATGAATTTTTGTCTTCCATTTAATGGGGCAGGGATAGGCTTACTTACGTGTCTCAAGTTTCTGCAGCTAAGACAGAATGGATTAATGGATTGATACCAACTCTGCTGTAAAAATCTTGTGTACCTTTGGGCTGTGCCTAAGACGGCTCATCATCTGTAGGGTGGTTAAAGGTTTATCTCTTCCTCTCTCTCTCCCACTTCTAAAAATTGAAGCATAAAAATCATTGCAGCATATGACAGGCAGCGTGGTGTTCTGGGGCCAAGCAGTGGCCCCAAAGAAATTTCTTAAGCAAGGAATACTTTAAACTGAAGGCAATGTGCATAAAATGCAGGCTGCTTTATGCTGTGCTGTTGTTCATGGAAGTTTAGCTTTATTTAAGCTTTCTTATCTTCTGTAGCTGTTGTAAATTTTAAGTATCAGAGGCTAGATAAAGCTCAGTGTGGCCCTGTTTCATGTTTGCAATGACTCATTTAAGAAATGAAAAAGGAGGAACTGTAAATAATTTTGTCCTGCCAGTGTGACTACTCATGTGAGGTAAAGTTACCCATGTGCATAGGCTTTTGCAAGATCAGACCCCTGCATCTGTATGATCAAGCCTTTGGAAATTGTCCATTCCCTGTAGAGAAAATACTGAAAGATGTTTTGCAAACTTCTGAAAGCTTTTCTCTCCCTCTTTCCTCCCCCCACCTCCGCCATCCTTTCAGGAAAAGTGAAAACAGTCATGCCTGCTCCTGCAAGCCCAACCATATGTTGGAAGGATATGCATCTTCCTGCTTATGTTTTCTACGCTTCCCTTCCCTGTGCCAGTTCCCTGTGTTCTCCTACTTTGAATAAGGGTTGGTGTAAATCCTCGCAGTACTACTTGTTTCTCAGGTGGCTTGATGGACAGTGGCTTTTCAAGCGTTGTGGTTGGCATGTAGGTTAGTTCCCAGCCTTGCTAAGCTCCTGTCTTTTGCGAGGATCACTGCAAACACGTGGGGACATCCCTGTGCATGTTTTTGCCCACTCTGCGTTTCAGTGTCCCCTGTCCCTGTAGCTATAATGGTTAGAAACATGAGATACATCTGTCTCTCTGTAACTGCCCTTACACATGAGGGATCTGCGAGAGAGGATACCACTGTGCTTTGGGAAATGCCGCTTCAGAAGCTGGCAGTGCCGTGAAGGTCATGGATCCCAGCTGTTAGAAGAGGGCAAATCCTGCAGCTTGTATTCAGCATCCGATCGTGAATAGTTTGCATACAAAATGTGAGAGCTCTGCTTGAAGTCTAGTGTAAAATGGCTTGGAGATATGAAGGTTGGTACTTGGACACTGCTCTTCTCCTTAAAGGAGACAACAACAGTGTGTTTATGCTCTGTTTTTCACCATTTCATGTAGAGCTCTTCAAAAGTGCTTGCTAGAAGAATGCAGTTGCTTCTGTTGGCAGTTTCCAGAAATAAATGCTTTCCTCTTTGCACCCGGGAACATGCTCGTTGCCTCGCTGTCAACGCCGGTCCTTTCCCCTCTGAAGTCTGATTTTTTCCCCCGCTCTCTTCCCCTTACTGGTCTCACTTCTTCACAGTGTTGAGACTCGCCGTCTTAGTTCCTTCCCCTGCACCCACACCTGGTGCCCCTTGCCATGACATTGTTTTTGTCGTCGGCTTTTCTGCACGTCAGTGGAATTTGCAGGTGTGGTAATGGGGAGAGGAAACTGGAAATGGAAAGCGGATATAAAAGTGCAGAGGAGGTATGCAGGGGAGAGGCAAAAGGCAGAGGGAGAAAGTCTCATCCCTACGTAGTCCTGGCAAGGTAACCAGCCATCTCTCATTCCGCTGTCAGGAGAGGAGGTTTGCAGGGAAAGGTGTAGCTTTTTTTTTTTTTTAGTCTTAATGGGTGAGCTGGTACAAGTGTGAAAAAGTAGACAAACTTCTGGGTGCAAAAGCCCTTTTTTGGACCTATTCCATGTGAATTTGCACAGTGGCTTGAGGCATTTCATTGAGAGGGAGAGAGGGGAAAAAAAAGTGTTTTATTTGGGAAGAAAACAGTTTCTAGGGGTAAAATGGAATTTGTAACTGTGCAAATCTAGTTAGGATGGCTTTGTGTTACCAGTGTCTGTTATTAATAAGTTTCACGTTGTTTGGCCATTACAGCTCTTCCTGGGTTTTCTTTCAGTAACATTCCCCAGGGAAAATGGCTCTCCTGACTACCAGAACAAATGAGGTTTCTAATTATAGGCTTGCTTTGGAGCCAAAAAGTTTAGGTTTGTGTTTGACGTGTGGTCATGAAACTTATTTAAAAAAAAACAACTACAAATATCCAATAACGTTTCTTTTTTTTTTTTTTAAATCCATTTGGCAGTTAGTGAATATTACAGGATAAACGTTGTCACAGCTAAAATACTTGGAAGTTAAGAGTTGAAGGAATGAGCGGGGTAGAGATTGTGTCTATTTTAAGCCCATGTCACTGTCGGAGTAAACTAGTGGTCCTTATTTTGTGTTTCTGCCTCACTCTTGTCTCGGACCGCTTGATGTGGTGT
>NW_010557798.1:0-25732 GCF_000687285.1 Phaethon lepturus | reverse complement strand
GAAGAGCGTGGTAGCTGTTTTGGGGTGAACTCTGAGTCCCCTTCTGGTGCTTGACAGCCTGTGGAGGCGAGATGAGATTTTTGTGCCCTGTGCAGAGGATACTGATTGCTGTACACTGGTTTATCATCGCAGCTGGTTCTTAGAGTCATCAATTTAAATTTTGGGGACTTAACTATATGAAGTGGTAATGGCTAACACACAAAAATTTAAGAAACAAGTTTAGGAGAGATGGATTAACGTACTGTCCCAAGAAGAGTTCAAGTCACCAAAACATTTAATAAGTGCTGTTAAGTTTCATGAGTGAGCAACAGTGGCAGGTAATATTCAGATGAGGTGACTAACTCTTATCTTTCCACTTTTTTCTGTAGTCTGCTGTATTAATACTGTATTAGGTGCATCTCATGCAGTTGCTTCTCTGTTAGCATAAACATCTGGAGCCCCATCAATGCTTTACTGGCTTTGTTATTGACATGTGTTTAAATATCACAAGATAAACACTAGATTTTTTTTAATTTTTTGTTTGTTTGTTTTGTTCTTTTATTTGGAACTTTGATTCATGTGTCCGAATTTTGGAGTACCGTAGCTAGACTTCTCGCTGGGAAGATCAGGAGTACCTGGTATGTATCGCAGTTTTGTGGTTTAAGTAACGTAATTGAGTTGGGATAATCCTGTGACTTTACCTAAGTGCAAAGGCAAAAGGGCAGAACTGCTGGAGCTGTGGACTTTCACTGAAGTTGAAAGTATTGGGCACTTAATGACCAGATGGTCGAAAACGTTTATACTTTTAGACTTAGGCTTCTTTGAATAGACATGCAGACACAAGGAGTTTTGTTTAAGTTGAGGACTCTGGTGAATTCAGGAAAAGGCTCTGCAGAGCAACTGAGTTCAGGATCATGTGAGTACAGGAAGGAGATTTTAAAAGAAAACACAACCCAACAGCAGCTATTTAAGGAAAGAGAGAATTAGGTACCTTGTTTTCTTGATATCTTATTTCAGCTGTAGACCTATATGTAAGAACAATATCAGAAAAACTACTTTAGAAGAGGTTCTTGCTGGTTAATATTAAGCCACTGGGAGAGCAAAAATACAAAGAAAAACAGAAGTAAAACCAGATACTGCAGTTTGTCCCTTGTGTAAAAAGCCAGTGGCACCAGCGTTGGATTAACAGTTGCAAATAAACCGATTAACAGAGGATTTTAGATGAAGTGGTAGATCTGTAACGCAGCGTTTCCCTGTGATGGGGTGCTTGTGAGCCAAGCCGAGCAACGTAAGCGTTGGGAAGAGAGGCGTGGGAGAGCCGGGTCTCTGTGGTTCAGCTCCTCACCGACAGGCAGCGAAGGCCCCGGGGGCTTCTGCAGGCTGCACAATACGTACTGCTCTTTCCTCCCAGGTGGAAACAGCAGGGGTTTTATGTATCTGTGCATATACACACATTTAAAAAAAATTGTATTTCATTTATATGTATGCGTATATGTGTGTGTGTGTGTATCATGCACAGATTTCTACCTTTTGAGAGCAACATTCAGGCAAGATCTTAAAACCAGCACATCCCACAGACTTCAGGGGCATGCCCCAGTGGACTGAAGATGGCACAGCGTGCTGTCATCCTCTCCAGTTTTGCTGCAGCACTTACCTGACTACAATATTGTCTAACTTTTGTATGTGCTTAGGTGCCTGTAACAAAGCCCGCACATTTCTGTAGGCAGGTATGAATTGACTTGGGATGAGTGATTGCTGCTTTCGTTTTGTTTTTTGGCATACTTGCTCTTTTGCGAGGTTGATGAAATACTGCAGACAGTTTTGAGGAGAGTGCTTCCTATGCAGACATGTATTTGGCTGTGCTAAGTACCCACATGTGATTTATGTAGCAATTAAGATCATTTTCTAGTTACTCATCTGTGTGTGTCCTGGAGAGGAATTTGTGTTCCTGTATACGGAGGAACCTACGCTGTGCTGAAAATAATAGTAAAAGCAGCAGTGTAAAAGCAAGTGTTAGTGTGTTGGGCATGTAGGTGTACTTGGTGTGCTGGTTGCCAGCTTCTCCATCTTGCTCTTTACCCACTAACTAATTGTGGAAAATGCTGTTTGCAAGTGCGTTTCTTTTAGAAATTATATACGATAATACAGTAGGGGAAAATTACAAAGGCAGTTGTCTGTAATCTTTTGTAGTTATCCCTGTTGTCCATAATTAGGACTGCTTGTCCTGTGTTCTGTCTTCTAATTGATCTGAGGTGTGATCGAGTGCATGGATGCACAGTCTAACCATGCTGTACTCTTCCTCACAGTGCACAGTCCTCATATCTTGTGTTTGCAGTACCCAATCAATATGGTCTCTCTAAAGCCTGATTAATAATAGTAAAAATTGCCTATCAAGTTCTGCTCTGAATGAAGACAATAGTTTGCTAAACATCTAAGTGCTTAATCTTATTTCCACTGCAGCAGGGGATCCCACAGTTTGGCTTGTCCCTCCTGAAGAAAAGTTTGAGGTTGATCAAATTTGTTGATACTGCAAAAGTATCTTAATGCCTTTACTAATGGCCAATAACCTCTATTGTGGAGGACTTCTCTCACTCATGTCTTATACATAGTTGGGCCTCGGATCACACTAGCCTGTAAACTTGGAAGAGTGTAGTTCAAATGTTCTTTTTAGAGCATTACTTTCTTTTAGTGAGTTGCTGTCTTCTGAATAATTGTGTTCCTCGGGAACAAAACCTGCTCATCTTGCTGTTAGGTCCACCAGCGACTTGGATTTAGTGTGTTCACTTATAGATACATTAAGCTAAGATTATGGAAGTCTTTTTTATTCAGAGCTACTTATTTCATTGCCAAATATCTTAATGGTTCATCTGAGAAGCATCTGGTAAAGCTGTATAAACTCTAGCAACTGTGCTAGGGATTTCAGCATGATCCATAGTGCTTATGTGTACAGAAACTGGCATATTCTTTGGCACTGCTGAAAAGATTAAGAATATGGTGGTCGCATGTTGCATAATGGGAGAATCGACTTGCATTGTTTGTCCTGATGTCTGAAATGAGTAAGTTCAAGGTTCAATGCTATTGTGAGATCAGTGTAAGAGTCAGTGCAATTTTTTTCACAACTGAGGTAATATGAACTACTATATTATGATTTTTTATTATGTTGTTAGTGTTGTGTGCAAAGATTATGTAGTGTAGGCATAGACAGGCATCTTGTGTTACCCTTTATGAAGTAAGGGGTAAAAAAAAATAATTGGGTTTTTTTTCGGCTCTGGCTAGCTTGTTAGTAATAGAAAAGTTGACATGTGGCAAGTGACCTAGGCTGTGCCAAAAGTGCACGTGTCTGAGCCAGCTGCAGGAGCTGATCCCCCAACTGTTCAGACTGGTGACTTAAAGACTAGTCAGCCCTTTTTTTTTGTTGTTTTTTTTTGTTTGGTTTTTTTTTTTTGTTACTGTGCATGTGGATTTAACTTTGGAAAGCAGTGGGAGAGAGGGTTTCTGCAGAAGTATTTCTGGATCCATCAGGCTAGACTGTTTAACCTAAGTGTTGAAGATGAAGGAACAGAAATAAGAGCAGGACAAAAGTTCATTTTAATCCTGTCAAACATGCACGCTTCCCATTTCTAGCAGCAGGAGTATCTGTGATCCAAAAATTAGGCTGATGTGATGTCTCTTGTGATACAGTACAGGGGTAAATGCCTCAGTGGGTGGTGCTCCTGAAAACTGATGAAATCCTTAACTCTACGTGAGGTGTGGACCTGGCAGTTTTGCCCTTGCAGGTGAAGGCTTGAACTAGGTGTTGCTTTCACATTTGATAGTTAAGGAATGGAGGAAGAGGAGAAGGAAGGAATTGTTGCATAGAAGACTTGCTCCATCTGCTGCAGGATGATAAATAGGAACACTTATCTGCTGCTGAGTGCAAATCGGAGCAACTTACCCTGGTTGCATGTGAGGAGTAAAGGTCTCAAATGAGATGGGGAGTTGATGTGTGATTTGGTTGTCTTTCAGGAGCTCCAACTGAAAGAAGGAAGAAAAAGTATTATATCTGTCCTGCTCTAAGTGTAGGCTAAAAAATGGTCCGTTCATATTTCCACACCAGGAAGTGGTATCTTATTTCCTCTACAAAAATGGACAGTATAATCAAAAGTTCATACTTGGAGCACTTGCTGCATCGGGTGTCCATATACGATGCTGGTAGTGGAAGAATACCAGGCAGAGTCAGGGGAACATCACTTGTGCAGGCAACCGGGTGTGGGCAGTAATCAGACTCCCATGTAATCTGCACAAGAGAAGTCCGCTTTATTAAGAACTTGATCTTTCATTTAAGAAGTCTTTCTCTGGTCATGATACTCCCAGATTTTGTGGAGTCTAATTAGCACAGCATTACTTTTCTTAGGCAGTGTCTACATAAACTGTAGCCTTGTAACTCTAAAATCTTGTTTTCTGTATTTAAAAGTGTTTCTAAATCTTTGTGAGCTAATGATGATGTAAAATCTAACATAAGTAGTTTTTGCATGAGTTAGCAGGTCAGGTTAAAATAAACTGAATCCTGGAAGTAATTAACTTGATATTCAGAGGCCCTTTAGTTGTTGAATTAAGGGAACACCTTCTTCCGCTTCAAAGACTATGCAGTGTGGGGTGATGACTAATGAAAGGAGTCTTAATCAACTCTTTCTGTAATGAAAACCATTTAGCTGCTCTTGGAGCCCAGTAAGTGGACCTCAGGATCTAAGTGGATGGATTTACAGTAGCTCGATAAGATATTCTCTTGGAGTGGGACCATTGTAGAGTTAAAAGACTGGACCCTCTTTTTCTATTTGCTAATATAATTTAGCTATTTCCCTGGGGAAATTACTCTTAAAATGTTATTGAATTGCTTTACTTCTCTTACCACTACCATGAATTAAAAGATAGTAGTGCATGTACATATGGCAGTCTGAGGAGACAACCAGTGCTGCTGGACATCAGTCAGATAAACCTCTGAATTTGATCATCATGTTATTTTCAACTACTTTTTTCTGTTCTCATTGAAGCTAAAGTTGAATTAATTTACATAAAGAGTTGCCTTTCATAAGTTTGTTTCTTTGGGCTCCATGACTGGCAGTTTATAAAGAATTATTCCTGTACAGAATGATCTTTTTTTTTTCCTTCAAGGTTCTGGCCAAGTGAAAACCTGGTTTATTCTTTGGGTACAAATGGCTTTCCCATCTCCTTTTAATCTAAGACTGATTTATAACAGAATTGCTGACAAATCTAAATACCTTCTCTCAAAATTGTCTGTATCAGCTGCAAAGTATTGCTTTGGGGTCTGGTTTGGCCTTCATGGGAACAAGTTTGTTTTTGTAGAATTTGAAAACTGGTATTAGTGTTCAGCTGACCATGTGATCCATGTCTCTGAACTTTTGTTTGTCCCTTGCTTGCCTAGAAGGTATTTTTACTGCTTTTAAAAAACTATATAATGTTGGCAAAATAAAATTCAACTTACCGAAATCCATCACGTTTTAATTAAAGTGTACTAAAAAAAATATATTCTGCAAGATTTTTAGTTCCATGATGTAAGTTGCAACTTTTTTCTTGAGAAAGTACTCAGTGGTCTCTGTTATCAAAGAGTAGAAGAATCTGGCTTTTTGTCACCCTGGTCTGAACTCTTGATCTTTTGTAAAATGAAGGAGACAGCTCACATGCTTAGTATGGTGAGATTTTTATATTCTGGATTAGGCTGGTTGCCAGTTAGCCAACATAGAGCATAGACAGTTCTTACATCTTAGACCTTATCACAGCATGCATAACATTATCCCAAATAAATGCCAAGTATTTAGGCAAGGAGGAAAACCAGTGATGCTTCTTAAGTCGATGTATGTCAAATACAAAGTGGCTCTGTTGTTAATGGAGCAATCCTGATATTCCATCAGGATTTCCTCTTTGGTTTATTAAACCATAGGGCATTTGTGGTTGCCTTGATATTGTGATGGCTGATTTGTTATTAAACACAGGGAAGACAATTCCTAGTGTACAACTTTCTTGAGTTCTGAATAAGAAGAAAACTGTGTGTAAAACAATAACCCTACAGAAGTGCCCAGCTGTCAGAAAATGAAGTAAGCTGGCTTGAAACACGGCAGGTGGTGTAATGCAATTCAGTTTGACTTCTCTTTGATCACCAAATCCCAGTAAGGTTCCTGGGAGGTTAATCCTACATTTTGTCACAAAAAATGCTTTGTGCTCACCTGTGCCTGAGATGAGCTTGTGAAGTGTGTTTTCAGTCGGTGAAGTTACTGGTAGCACCCTCTTGTTTTGGCTCACTCCTGGTGTCCTTGGTTCCCCAAGTTGCCCGTACCCTGTCTCCCAGTGGTAGCAGTGGGCATGGAAGCTTTTGCGGGGGAGTGTTGCACCTGCTGCGATGAATCCTAGGAAAGGCTTAATTTTCTTCTCTTACTATGCTACTCTGGAAAGGGTCATCCCACTTGAGGGGGCTTCAGGGACTCTTCCTAGCAAAGACCTTTGCTATGATAGCCCTAGGAAGACTTCTGGTCTTTCAGATATCCAAACTGTTGTTCTGTTGCTTCTCCCAGGACTGCAAGGTGGTAAGATGTGCCTTAATACAAATGTGAAAGGATTTGAATAAGTTACAGATTGTTCCAACAGAACAGAAGTTACAAAATGCCTTTAGTATCTTTCTAAATGTCTTCTGCTTACAGCATGCATCTGCCCAGTTATGGGCAAAAATGATTAATAGAGTTATATCACAGGTTATTTTGTTTTATGATGGGTTTGTCTAATTTGACAGCTGCTTTTGATTCAGCTACATGTTCACATGATGTGAAACTTATCTCAAGATAGGGGAACATGATTGTTCCATGCTAAAAGGTTGATGTTATGTGAAGTGAAACATCAAAGCAGTTTCTAACACTCTGAACTTTAAAACTCACAGCTGATTTAATTAAAAAAATAATTAAAAGGCACATCTTTCTCCACCCCTAAATATAGACCCCAAATATTCTTCAAAGCATATTTGATTTTAATGATTTGGTGATTCGTCCCTGAGGCATTTTTGAAGTTACCACTGGAATATGAAGACGTAGCTTTGAGTTGTGATAATAGACCATTACTGAAGTAGGTGTTTGCTTCATAAGACGATAAAATGACATGTTCTGTGAAAATAGCCTGGTATTTGCCAAAAAAAGTCATAAACCTAGTGATTTTTCGTGTGACAGCCAAAGTTGATGGTAGACTTCTTTAGCGATTTGTAGCTCAAAACAGCTGCTTGGTAAGGATGCTAGTATGCCACCCTGGCTTTTTGTGTGTTTTTTCTCCCCCTTGTCCCCCCTTGAATTTTAATTGAGGGTCCTGTATTAAAATTAGTTTGGTTTTAGCTAGGCCTTTATGGCCAATGCTGGAAAAATCTTTTAATATGTAACGCAGCTTTTACTGCACTGTCTAGATGTCAAAACGTTATGTGGAGGACTCAAGATGGGAGCGCCATGCTGTCTGTCTGGATTTAGCCACTCACACAAGTAATAACCTACGTATTTTCATCTTCAGAGATAGATCTGGAAGATACGGGGCGGGGGGGGAATCTTTCAGAAGGTGTTTCACATTTAGTAATGATTGTGTCAGAAACAAAAAGAAGCAGAGGAGTATTTATTATTATTATTACAAGGATTACAGAAGCAGCATTGTTAGTACTAGCATTGGTATTTCATTATCTTGTAGGTACGAGCATTACAGTGTACTAAGTGCAATCATTAGAAATGTGGTGCCATTCCCTGGATGTGGGAAGAAATTGCTTTTTTAGGTACTTCTAGAGATCCTTTCTCATTCTTCCCTGTCCCCTCAGTATATGCTGCCAGATGCACCTCTGTACTATCCTCCCAGAGAAATCCAAACTTTGATCTGACTGTTCCCAACAAAGGCAAGCAAAAAAGTTTTGAAACATGGCGGGGGTGGCCTACTGAAATGCTGAGCTGGAATTGGATCCCATTCTCTTTCAGATGGGTACCAGGACATACTTCCCTGGGTAGTGCTTGCTCTGTTCCCTCTTTGTTCTTCTCGCAGTCTCTGTGCAGTTTCGTGACTGCTTGACCGTAAAGAAGTCTTCTAACTTCGGTATAACTTGTTACCCACACTAGTTATTGGATTGCTGATCCACGCAGGTTATCTGTAAATAGGTAGTATTTTTTTGGGGGTTCATAGCTTCACCATACTCCACTTTTGTTGAAGCGTATGTATACAGAACATTTTGATGAAAACACGGTAAACCAACCATTAAACACAAGTTGGTTCACAGGATGTAACGTATGTCAAAACACAAGCCTGATGCAACTCAGAGTACTCTTTTTGTGTGGACGTTTTGTAGAGGATGCTGAGCACAGCCAGGTTTCCCGTCTCCCAGATTTATCTTAGGAACTAAGAGGAACAAGTGATGTCTTGCAAGGTAGAACCTGGAGGGATTATCATGGAGCAGTTCATCCTACTTCCGTTGGTCATGCCCTGTAACATCTCATCAGGTCTAAGGCTGTTTTAGACCATGGCTGCCATTGCATGAGCAGAGGGTGTGGTTCCACTGCACCTTCAGTTTAAACTAATTAAGTTAGTTTTTTGCCAGATGCCTTCCTTGAACCAGATCTCTGTGTGGTTGCAAGAGGAGCAGCTCTGATGCTGGAGCAGATGGAGGAATGTGCAGGTGGGGAGGCTGACAGGGAGGGTGGGACCTCAAGAAGTCCTACCTGGGCTTGGCTTACCTTGTGGAGCTGTGCTTTGGGAGGAAGAGCCTCAGTAGATGGTGCAGTGAAGACATGCTGTAGAGTGTTTGGACAGATTTCTTAACAGGGTAGAGATGCTACAGGTAAGCAGAAGGTGGAAAAGTCTGGTCTTTTTGGTTTTATGTGGTTTTGGTTTGTCTTTTTTTTAATGAATAATGCTTCTGAAAGGAGATAAGCAAGGAGAAAGCAGTAGAACTTGCTGAATGGAAAAGATTGTTTCTGCTTTAGTATCTGACAGAAAGTAGTGCAGCAAATAGGATTGCAATGTAAACCTTGGATTTACTTGCAGGTTCCTGATTTTAAAAATATATGCATTTGTGTGTATAGCTCTTCATATTTTCTGTGGCTTTAGAATCCTCCCTTAGTTGTTCACTGTAACAGGTTTTACAGGCCAGTTCATCCATTTAGAGAATAAAGTTGAGGGCACTATTTTAAACATATTGAAATGTATTTTAAAAGTTATGCCACACCAAAAGTTAACTGCACTCTCTCCTGTGCCCTGTCTAACTTCAGTCTCAAGCAATTATAAAGATTTTCCACTGCAAGTGTGAGCCTGTTAATGGAAATAGTCTTAATCCTTTGCTTCCTTTTTAAAACTGCAGATAGGTTCCCTTGCTTGCCAGTTTTGGGAGGATGTTGGAAGGGGTTTATTAATCTGCTTGACAAATGTTATCATCAGTATCTATTTTCATGCCACTTCATAAAAAGTTTCACAGCTGAAACTATCTGCCTGTGGTAATTATTGCAGTAATCAACTTTGTGCCATGATTTTACTTTGTTATTTTGGGATTTATTGGTTATGGCATGACACTTGCTGCTGTTTTCACAAGTGTAAGTATAGGCAGCTTTTTGGACATCACCACTGCTTGAGGGGAAGAAAGTGTCTTTTACTGGATGGAAGACATAAGAGAAATGCAGGTGAAAAAGAAGCTACAGCAAGAAGAGACAGCTCCTCTTGGCAGGAGATCCTGCTCTGCTGTTGGACCACTGGAAGGAGCGAAGGGTGGGCTGTGCACTCCTGCATTTCGTTAATTGCGACATGGGAACATCTGAGTGTCTTGACTCCTGACTGTTTAATAAAGTATTTTGCTCATTTCACAGAGGGAGAGCATGACCTGATAAGCTTCTGGACAAACTAGGAGTCAAAATCACCACTCTTCCTCCCCACCCCCGCCTCCTCTTTTTTCTTCTTTTTCTCTCTTCTCCCCCTCTCCATGCCCGACTGAAGATGAAAAATAGGAAAGACAGGACATAGAACAATATGAAAGACAGGACTCAGATGAGTAAAGCACTTGTATAGTCAGAATCATGGTAAATAGCAGAGCTATTAATGTAAGAAAAGTACCAGCTTTAAAAAAATACATAAAATGATACCTCATTATTTGGCAGATTAGATCTAGTTTTTTACGTTGGTTGTTTTTATTGAATGAGACATGAGACATTCCCTCCCTTCCTTGTTCTCTTAGATCTTTCTCTTACAAGTGTGTGAACCTGCTTCGGGTTCTTTGTTAAAATAAACAAGAAGTGAGTATGGACGATTACCAGCGGACTGGGTAGCACCAGCGGAGGCTGAAGGACCAAAGCCTGACTGACATTGCCGAGACCTGAAAGCATTTGGCAGGTTGAAAGCAGTTTCCTTGTTGAACTCACCCCTCAGATGACTGCAATGCAGTGGGACACTGAGAAATGAGTATAAATATTTAGATTTACATACAGTGAATGTTGGTTCTGCCAATTAGTAATATCCTTTAGGAATTAGTTGCAAAGTCCCTTGTTTTATTGAGAGCTGGAAAAGGGAGCAAGGACCATCAGCAGCTATCGGACTGGAATAGCATGTGTGCCTCTGGCCCTCTGGGGATGCTTGGCATGTCCAGGTCAGAGTGAGGACACCAGGGGAAATTTCTTGGCCTCTGTCTTTTCCTTCTTCCCTGGCTCAAAGCTTCTCTCCGCAGCGCCTACGCAAAGCGTTGACATGTCTACTCTGAGTAAGGGGGTGATGTGAGCAGAGCTTGGAGCCTGGCGTGTGCTCCAGCCCCCGTGCCTCTGCTCCCCGCAGGCGCTTCCCCATGCCCATGCAGCACTGACGGGGGGAGAGGCTGGGACATGGGGGTGCTGCCACGGCCTTGGGGAGAAGCTCAAGAGACCTCAGCCATGAGCTGGGTGGAGGGTGAGGCATCTGTGCGACCAAGCCACCTGGAAAGAAGGGGCGAGCCCTGGGTTGGCTTCTGTGCAGACAAGGGGTGCTGGGGCTGGGGGGAGGTTGTGAGCCCTGTAGTTCAGCTGTTTGGTGTGCTCCGGTTAACAGCTGGGCAGGCAGCGTACCGGGCCCCGTCCGCTGGGTGAGAAGAATCCAGAGAACTGAAGAGCAAGGAGAAGGATGGCTCAGGGAGCTCCTGCTGGGAACTGGAGCGGAGGTTTGTGCAGAAACTGGATGCTGTGGGTAGTTAACCTCAACAGCGCTGGTGGCCGGGTGGACATGGTCTGTGTTGCAGCGGTTGGTGGGGGCTCTGAAGATGAACGGTGACCTGGTCTGGAAGGAACCGTGAGCCTGTCCTGTACAAACAGTGATGCTTATGAGAGCAGCTTACGTATGGGGAAAGGTGTGCGGGGTTTTTTTATCATCTTTTCCTCCACCACCTGTTTTGTTTTCTTTGTCTGTCAGGACTGGCTGGACTGGCTTTGAGCTGATACCATCAATTCAACCTTCAGTATTCTGTGTGTTCTTTTAAACCTCTTCCTTCATGGCTGTGATGCCTGAAGAGATCACAAAATAATACCTGGCTGCATACAAATGCTTTTCAGATGATATTTATCAATACCACTTACCAGACATCTGTTAAGCAAGCCTATTTGTAAACACTGGTATGTTGGGTAATTATTAACTGTAAATCCCTCCTTTTTGGCTGCTGTTCTCTTGGAGATTTGAAGATGGTTGCTGATAATTGACAGGTGGTTAAATGTTTGTCTCAAGCTGAAGTCTAGCAACCACAGCCCCATGCTAGTTCCTTGACTTCCTTTGCAGGATGAAGGGAATATAGAGTTCAGATGTAATTTCAGACTGAATTTGAATCTCCTTTTATCAGAGTGTGACTGTGCTGGAAATCCAGCTGACTTTCTCCAGCAGTCTTCAGGATGCTTTGGCTGTTCTCTGGAGAACTTGTTTGAAAGTAAATGTAGAAAGCAGGTTTGTTTTTTTTTTTTTTGAGTTAACACACCAGAGTAGTTGAAGCATATACTAAGTATAATAGTATTTAAAACTTGGGTGTTGACATACAGTGGTGGTGTGTGAAAGTGGGTGAGAGACTGAAATTTGTAAAGCTGCTGTACTTTTGCATTGCATGTTTGCCAATAAAAAGAAAAAGCGCATCATTTAATTTTTGGCTAGACAGGCAAATACAGACCAGTTGCATGGAAGTGTTTGCTCTGGCACCCCTCATCGCAAGAGTCTTTGCTTATGACCTGAATTCTGGGAAGGTGTCCAAGCACTATGCAGGCTGAAGTGCTTGTCTCTTGATTTTTTTTTTTTTTTAATTATTCTGCACAACAGAATACACAGACCTACTTAGCAAATGCCCATGCAATTATAGCTGTGTCCCACTTCAAATTCTACCCCCACCCCACTGCAAAGGATATACAATTAAAGCTCTCCTTCGAAGGAGGTCTTGTTTTTCAGTTCCAGACTGTTCTTTTGCCTTTAACCTTGATGGTGTCTCGTTTTTATTTTAATTTTAAAATGTTCTGTGTTAACAATAGGGCTTATTTTCAAGGTGACCTGTCATCTTACATTCATCTCTGGAGGAAAAGTTAATTCACTGTGGAAAATGAATTGTTTTCTGCTTTTTATTTGAATATTTGCACAGTTTACAGAAGTGCATGGGGAATTTTTGCTTTGTGCTTTTGTGTCCATGTTACTGATGGAACAGCAGCCTTTTACAAGAAGCTGCTACAACAGTGGTGTTTCTGAACCTCTTAAACTCCCTTTGCATTGCTATAGGAAAGTCGCGTGGCGTAACAGATCCATAGTGTTTGTGCAGAGCCCTTGGCTGGTGCCTGGGGAGAGGCTGAAAGCTGTTTGTGCGTGGAACAAGTAGAAGCGTGGGTGGCAGAAATACGCGTGGCTTTGTGCTGTCTCTCAATGTAGTGTATAGCTATTTCAAAATCAGTCATTGCTCTGGTGGAAGTATAACTTAATACAAAACCTACCCTGACTTGCTGCTGGTGGGATCTCACAACTATCCTGGCTGCATCTTTTTTTACACTGTTTCCTGCAGAAGTGAGACTTCTGCAATTTTTCCTTTCCCTCTCCTAAGCTTAGATAACATCTTGACCAGATCTCACAAAGGGATGGGGGACTGAAGCTTTTACAGATCTTTAGTGAAGTCTAAGTGGGTTTTGCAGAGGCCCTGCTGGTGCTTCGACCATGGGAAAGGCAGCAGTGGGAGCAGACGCCGTTTGAGGCATCAGGGCATGGACTCGAGAGAAGCATTATAATCCATACAAGGGAAAAGAACTTCAATCACAGCTGGCCCCTTTGTAGCCATCCATGTGAAAACCTTGTGCAGCTTAGCTTAGGAGGAGATCGTATGCAAGACCGTCGCAAACCAGGCTTCATTAGTTCCTTTGCATGCAAACCATTCGGGGGTTTTCTGTTGCCCTTTCAGAGGCTACTGGAAGAATTTCCAGTATTAAATGGAGCTGATGCTGTCCCTGACCTTGGGTCATTTGAGTCAGAAAATGTTTTTAGAACAGCCTTGCTTTTTTAGAACAAAGGAGGACCTGGAAGTTTTGAAAAGTTGTGTAAGACAGACACTGTTTGTATGGCCTGCAGCAGCTTGGCCTCTTTATGGCAGGGACTATAGCAGAAGCATTGTTGTACACTTCTGTTCTGGCTTGCACCTCCAGCCCCCGCTTCCTCCGCTTTCCCCCGGCGCTGGTGGAACCCTGCGAGCGTGCCGCGTGGGGAAGGGAAATGGGCTGTGTCCATTGCTGCTGACCGAGGCTGTGCTGTGGTCAGCTCTGTGTGTTTATCTAGAGAAGAGTAAGCATCCTATGTGTGTTTACTCTCTTACGCAGTTGTTTGGCATAGTTCAGTTCTTGCCCTAGACCGTTCAAAGTCTGCTTAGAGAAGACAATCTGCTTTTAACTCAAAATGGTGGAGAGCTGTGAATGCTCCTGGTGAAAGAGGCTTGGCATTACCCTTAACCTGGATTTTTGTGTATTTATTGCAGTACAAAGGTTACCCCTTTTACCCCCTTTCCCTCTGGAGTGGCAGATGTTCATTCCCATTCCTGAGTTACGCCTCTCATTGCTTGCTCTTCTGGGATGAAGTGCTGCAGGACTCCTTTCAAAGGGCTTTTTTGGCTGGGCAGCCCCTGGGCTAGCTGTCCTCAGCAGCGGTCCTGTTCTGGATTCTGGAAGGATGATGAATGCCTGCTTTCCACTAACCATTCCTATCACAAGATATGGATAAAAATGGACAGATACATCTTTAATGAATTTATAAACCTCAAAGGATTCGGCTTTCTTTTAAAGCAGGCATCTGGCTTTCCATGCCATGCTTTCATTTCCCTTGGTTATTTCAGAATCACTGCGTGCTCCTTCCTCCAGTGCTCACAGCCCAAACCTTTTGCATGGCATTGGAGATGATTTCCAATGAGGAGTGGGATTTAGGAATGATTTTTAGAAGTGAGGTGTTTTGTTTCTGCAAGACTAATTTTCCACAATAGCTTAATCTGTGAGTCATCAGTACTCTAAACAACCCATGATACCTTTTGTGAAAAATCTGCGTGTCGGTCCAGTTCTCACTGTATGGCAGAGACTGAAGTGCTCTTCACCAGACTAGTTACCTCCAGATGAAGCAAACAATGGAAAATCCTTTGTTGGGAAGAACAGATAAATCTGTCTTCATCTGAATCGCATCAGCCTTTTCTAGAATAAGGCAAAAGGAACTGCACGTCTTGGTCTTTGCAGTTATCTGACCTGAATAAACTTTACTTTTTTTTTTTAACTCAGCAATTGATGTAAGAGGGACAGAGTTGAGAACTTAATGGGAGATAAGCAAATACACAAAATGTCCTTCCATTTGATGTAATCTTTTGTATTTCAAAGGGGGAGAAAAAATGTTTCATTTTTAAGTTTACGTATGACCTAGGATTTAGTCATATGCAATAGACGGTACATGTCAGAGCAAAGGATGCTATTCTTCTCTCTTTTTGCTGCTTTTCCACTTCCATCTTTGGAAAACAGGATCCTTTTTGAGTTCTTTGTTATTGTAAACAGCTGATTATATGTCATAGCTGGATCATGCAAATGCCTATGTTTGTACTCAGTAGCAAGTTGATAAGAAGCATGTTAAATTCTTACCTTATTTTTAATTGCACTCTGGGTATCAGTAAGCTGAGAGGCTTTTGGAGGAAAGCTGGAATATTTGTAGTTTCAGTAAAAATACCTTAAAGCAGGAAAGTAGTTTTGAATAAAATAACAATATTTAAGTTTGTCATCCAGATAAATTTCAGTATCTTCTGCATGCCTGCTTTTACAGCTGTGCTTCCTTTCCCATTGAGGATGTGTTGCTTCATTGTCACATCTGATCAACTGCATAAGATGACTTTGATTTAAAGAAAGATGGTTCATTCTGTAGGATTAATTCTAAACAAATGATTTTTAGGCAAATCGTGAAGCACAGTAGGAAATTTTAAACAGTAAGTCTGATTAGAAAGATTAATAAAGGAAATAATTCTTCTGAATGCGGAAGGTCAGCATGACATTTGAAGTTCTGCAATTTTTAAAATACTTTCTGGATAAGCATTTCCCATGATTTGTTTCCAGTAGCAGTTGTTTTTAATGTTAATAGTCAACTACTGGACATGCGAGACTGCATTTAAATGCATTAAGTGTATACCTTTCTAAGTGAGTGTGTGAAAGTTTTGGAATGCATGAAACTTATCTCAGCGACCCCGTAATATCCTAAAGAGCACATGGTGATTTGCGTCATTTCAAGTAGCGTTTTCTCATACTAATTCTTTTCACTGCAGGCTCCAAGTCAAAATTTGAATGGTGCTTATCTAATAGACATCGCAGCTGTCCCTTGCTGGAGAGCTGACAGTTCATTCTGGTTGCAGAGGAGATGTGATGTCTGACTGCAGAAGTGTTGCTGGCTGGAGTGGGCAACACCACGCTGGCTTGACTCTGCTTTGGTGCAGAGGTAACCTGTGAGGTTGTCCATTAGCTGCAGGTGGAAAAAAAATTTAGGGAAAGGGGGGGCTGCCAAGTTTGAAAGGTGCATGTTGAATTTCTGAGGCTGTCAGTTGCCTGCTTAGGCATGCTTCGTAGTTCCGGCCTCAGTAGTCCCAAGTGCTCCTCCAACTATGCTGGGCTTGCAAGTCTGGACGAGGACTGTCCGTGCACAGGGGCTGTTGCAGTTGAGGTCTTCCCTTACTGTGTGGGCTCTTGAGCTGTGTCCTGTTGATGAAAGAAGCAGCTCCAGTCCTAATGTCTGTTGTACGTCCCTGCTAGAGCTGCTCTTTGAAGCCTTCAATCTCTCTGAAGTTGAGAAGAACAAAATAAAACTGGGAGGGGAAAAAATTCTGCATCTGTAGTCATTATGATGCTCCTTCTCAAATGGCTTCACTGGTGGTGAACAAATCCTCTTTCAAAACCCAAGTTAGTATGCCTGAAATCTGAATTCCTTTCTGGATCTGATGGGTCCAGATCCTTAGATTTAAACTTGTACATGCTGAGCTTTTGCTTTACTGATTCTCCCAGATAGCATTTAAAACTCTTCTCCAGGGGGAATAGACTCTTAAGGATTCCAACGAAGACCAGGGCATGTTATCTCCAGTTTTGCGTGGAAATGCCTTTAATTTCTTGCTTTTAAGAAGCAACTATCCCAAACCTAGAAACTTTGTTTTAGGTCACTTGGCTCACACAGTGTGCATGGGTCAGGAAGTAATTGATTAGATAGAGCAGCTTGAAGCTGCTGGGAAAAGAAAAATCTTACGTGCTCTGTCTGTTCACTGCCTCCTGTACTGCTTGGACCTTGTTTTGCTAGCTTAGTGGAAAGCTGTGCTCATTTTTCTTTCCTTCCAGAGTTGATTTCCTGACAGGTTAGCGAGCTGAGTTTCCCTCACCAAGGCAGTGAATAAATGCTGCGAGACAGGGAGGATGTGAGACCTCATGGCTATAGGGAAGGAGGGTGAAATACCCAACTTGTCCTTAAGAGCAGCGAGTTGTTGCGTTGCGTCGCGCCACCTAGGAAAATTTAACACTCATGTTTGACCAAGTCTGGGTGATAATGCTTTAGTGTTTGTTCCCTGGAGCAAATAAGAGCTGTTAAGAGTATGGTGTGACCTGAATTGATGGCTGTGTTGCCCAGTGTAATACTGGTTACTTCTTCCTTATTTAGGCCAGTACAGCTTTTGGTGAGGCTGTAGTATGTAAGATCAGGGAACTTCAGTGGGATGACTCATGTAGGAAAAAAGAGGGAGTGGGGTTCCTTGAGACTGTCTGCCAGCAGAAGAGAATATATATTCGTTTGGAGGTTTAACCTTGCCAGTCAAGATGCTTGGGGTGTGAGAGGGCTGGGTGGGGTGTGGAGAGCTTTGCAATGCATGAACAAAATCCTGCACTGTAGCTCTGTGCAATGACGTGCGTTGCAAGGATGCCTTGGCGTCTGCGGAGGAGCTGACAGGTTCTGCAGAGCTTACTGACAGTAGCTTGGTACCAGCCCTGTCAGAATGTGGCGACACCTTACATAGGTTTTTTTTTTTTTTTTTGCATCATACTGTTCACTGCTTGTGCTTTGCCTCTCCCCGCATTCCCCTCCCAGCTTCCCACAGTAGAGGATTGACTATTTCTTACTTCTTTGTTAATGGTAGTTTAAAGTGATGCACTATACCATGTAGTGCTACCTACTGCTTGTAAGTCTTGAGCATTAAGACAATAAATGGTAACTTCAATTTTGAATTACTGTTGGGAAGTCTTAAATTGGATGCACAACTTCAAATCTGAAGGTGTTATCTTTCTTCTGGAGGGATCTAATGGAGAGTGTCTGTTTTCCAGAAATAACTTCCATTGCTAGTCTGAATTGATAATCTAATACATACCTGATAGGTTCTTCAAAGCATTTGTCATCTCACAAAAAACTCTTGTGCTTTCTGTCATTCTTGGGTAGTCAGTGACAGACTGAAGAGGAATCTTCTTTTAGCAACATTAAACTGGCAATAGATAACATGTTGAAAATGTCAGGAAATCTATCTTTTTATTTTAAAGCACAAAAAATTGAGGCAAAACTACCATGTAGTCTTTTTCCATATATTCCTATTTCACTTTTGCCACTGCAAATGGCAGCTAAACTGAAAGAAACCTTATTTCATTGTTGAAATCTAACCATTCATTGCTCAGTACTTAGATTACTTGCTGATAGGTATTTTCTACACTATGCAGAAGTCATCTCTAAATGACAGACTGAGTCTGTCTGTCAAAGCTAGCTTAAATATGTTTTGAGAAATATGCACTAATATCAAGCTTGCAGCAAGTGATGAGGGCTGTTTTCAGTGTTACTGCAGGCATGCCATGGTATTAAATGTAAAGGCAAGACTAAGGATTAATTTTTAAATTCATAGTGCTTTTGGACGTTACTGTGCAAATAAGTTTTGTTGTTACTGGTTTGTCTTCTGTGGAAAGGATTAGAGGATTTTTTTTTTCCTTAGTGTAACTGACAGCTCGCTCTTGTTGTGTGACCTCAGAAGGAAGTTGATGACAACTCCAAGCACTTGACACCTGTGAAAATAAGGCTTCTACCTTGAAGTTCAGAAAAGCCTTTCCATATTCTGACCTGTTGAATGTGATATTGAAATGAAAGGTAATTTGGAAGAAGCACTTGAGGTCTGTAAGCCTCAAATTTAGCACTACATCTGGCTTATTCTTTTTTAAACACTTCCTAAAATAAAATGGCTTAGCTGTTGTGACAGGTACTTTTAAACAAAATGGACTTGGCAGCAATGCTTTCTTAGAAGCTTGTTCCACATGTAGTGATAGGAACAACTTTGCTTTTGACTTGTCATGCTTTAATTTGAAGTTAGTGACACCCAGCAGCTTCCTCTGAGACACTTAGTAGGTGCAGTATGTGCATGCTAGAACCATACATGATGGCTGCCTCCAGGTATTTGAGGACATTGGGTGAATTAAAGTGTACCTCTGTAAAAAGAATCGTCTTTCCATTCCCTTTAACATGCACTTTAAATCCCGTTAGCTTTTCCACTATAGCAAAGCGAAGTGCTGCTTTTTTTCTTCCTTGGCTTTCACAGTGAGGAGAGACAGACTCATCTCCATCTTCATTAGTTAGTGGCAACCAACTTTGCTGTTCTTTCTGGTACCCCTAGGTCACCAAGCTATACTTGCCTCCAGTTTTCGCTTAGTCTACTGTATGACTGAGCAAACTATACTGCTTGATTTACCAGTCTGTTGACTAGTTGCAGTCAGCTCTTTATCTCCATTTTCTTTTTTGCTTGTTATGCGGTGTGAATAGTATCTTCAAAGAGAGGAGAACTGAAGTGATGTTTTTGCAGGCCAGGCTACTATAGCTTACCTTCTTCCATGCCCAGAGCGGCCCAGGAAGACAGCAGCTGCTGCATGGAGATCAAAGCAAAGCATATTTGTTATGCTAAATCAGACAGCAGGGTAAGCTGCAAGCAAAGGCAGAGCTTTCTCTGGGAGGGGGTTGGCTTCTGGAGAGCTCCAAGTTAGAAGTGTAGCACTTCGTTTCCTGGTGTTCTATAGCAAATACTTACCCGAGTTGATGAGAAGTATCTGTATGTTCTGGACCGCTGAGCATTTGTATGGGATACAATATAAATGGCTTCCCAACCGCTTCTTTGAAGCGTTTCCTCCCTGGGCGTGGAGGCTGTGGTGGTGTGACCTTGCTAGCAGGCAGTTTTGTTTGACATGGTGGACCATTGCCATGTCCAAAGAGCACCCTGATGCTGAGGCGCCTGTGGTGCTCGGAAATGCTTGTGATGTCAGAGCAGTGACTGTGTGTGTCTTCCACTCACACCAGTAGCTTGTATCTTTTCTTCATTCCTCTCCTGCAGCTCTACCTTGGCTGTTATTTTGCTCCCTGTGATGGATTTCTGCTCGCATGTGTCTTGGGTGCAGCAGGACCCCCTTTTCCACCAGGGCATGGGCTTGAGCTTGCCCTGGTCTTTTCCGTGCTGTTGTACTGACTCAGCCTGGGTTGGGTGGGCGTCTGTAGCTCAGCCCTTTAATGTCCTCCCTGCTTTACTTACTGAATCTTTGATCTCTGGTACCTCCTACAGCCACTCCTTTCCCTTGACAGATAACAACTACTTACCTGCTCTCCATGCAGGTACTTGCTGCCCTGAGTGTTTACTCTCTGTAGCTGCTTCCTTTCCCCGAATACCGATGTTTGTCTTGATCCCTGTGGGATAGGTCATTTGATGATCTGCACTTTCTTTCTAAGCTACTCTCCTTTGGGACAACCAGCTAATTTACATTCACGGAGTCTGTGTCTTTCAGAAGCTCCGTGTAGGAGGCCACTGTCTTTTTTTTCAATCAGATGAATTTGCAGGAGCTTTCACTCCCTTACTGCATCAGTGCAGCCACATCATAGGTTGAGACACCTGCACTTGGGCTTCCCGGCTTCCCTGGGTCTGCTCCAAGGAAGTGAACGCAGAGCTGATTGCTCTGTGGGTGGCTATGAGATGTCCTTCAGAGCTCAGCTGGTAAAAACATGATGCAGCAGGAGAAGCCTCTCTTGCAGGGAAGCTGTCAAAGAGACTTCCACTACCCTTCCTGCTGTGGGAGAGAAGAGGTGTTGGACATTCCCTGTCCATCTCTTTCTGTAGCTGCCATTACTTGGAGTGCTTTTTCAGTTTACCCTGTCTCCAGGTGGCATACATTGCCCTTCTGACCTGCTGGCAGCAGAGCTATCCTGATGCATAGCCTCCTTTTTGCTTCACCAGAGTCAGGAAAAGTTAATGTTCCACCATCTCCCCACGCATGCCTCAGCCCAAGGGTTTTCTGGGCTAGCAAAATCGGGGCGGTAGAACTTCCAAAATGCTGAGACACACTCACTGACTTTAGAAGACATGGGAAGACATATATCGTCCGTTTTATCTAATTCCCTGGGATGTAGCTATGTGTTCCTGCTACTCAAGGCAGAATTCTCTGAATTGTACAAGAGGGGCCAGTGCGAGAAGCAGCATGCCTCAGGGGGTTGTATGGTTTTAAAATACATCTCTGCTATAAATCGCAACAGATGGTGGTGGGATTCTGAGGTCGATTTTTATTAAATAGTACTTTCGAACAACTTCCCCCACCCCACCCCTGCTTCCTTATCAATGCAAATTTCTGGAGAAAGTGTGAAAGTGAACAAAGGAAGGTTGGCTTGGTTTTGGGAAGTTTTTTTTGTTTTGCAGGTCCAAGGGAAAGGCCATAGGACCTTCGGTTTCCTTTTTCTGTGTGGCTAGACATAGTGCTTCGCCTCTACCAGTACCACCCTGCTGTATTAGCCAGGTTAGGGAAATATAAACAAGTGTGCCAGTGGGTTTTTACAAACTCTCTATGTATTTTTAACATGTACAATGTATGTTGTGGGATCTGCATTCACTTCTCTCCTTAGTGTTCCTTTCAGTTAGGGAAAGGTCTGTCTTGCAAGAAGGGGATTAACCGTGCTGATTACCTGCAAGGCTGTGTTTGAGGAATTGCCTGAAGGTTACCTTGCAAACAGGGTTTTGGTTCTCCCGAATACCCAGGAACGCAGAAGCTGTCCTGTTTAGTTGCCAGCCGATAATTTTTCATTTGCTCAGGAAGGGCATCCTGTTCTGTTGGCTTCCACACAGTATCTGATTACCCCATGAAATTTGAATGCGGTCTTGAACTCTTGACCAGATACCCTATCTGCTCATATCTGCCTTATTATCCTTTTAAGTGTTTGGGCTTTTGGCTTTTTTAATATTCTCTGCAGCAAGATGGATGGTAGTTCATTTTTTTTTTTTTTTTTTCTTTTAGCTCACTCTTTATTTGGTATCCCTACTTGGATAAGGTCATATATGTTATGAGCTTAACTTCCCACATTTCTCTTTGTTACTTTCTCTGCCTGTAGTCAGGCAGAAATGGTGCCTTTTTTTTTCCCTTTTTTTTTTTCCTTTATAGAAGGCTGTTAATGCTTGCTGCAATTGAAAGACAGATCTTAGGAAATACTGAGTTTCTGTCCTCCTTGAAGGTTGAAAACAGAGGGGCTAATTCTTGCTTTTATTTTTGCCCTGGCCAGATAGATTAATTTTCATGTGCTGTAAGCATGTAGGATTTGCAGATCTCTCTTGACCTGTCAAAATGAAAGCCAGCTGTAACAATTTCATATCTGCCTCTTGGGTTGAAACAAGAGCTGGCTTCTCCAAAGCTTGTCCTGTTATTTGCAGTGCCAGGCTTTCTTTGTGAGAGCAGCCCTCTCTTTGGCAGATTATTTTTTTTTCTTCAACAGAGACCTCTGAACAGTTACTCTCTAAAATGTCTTCTGTATGTGTGGTGGGTTGACCGCACTTTCTCCAGACAGGGCAAAAGAAAACTTGTACTACTGCTTTCCCTGTGGGCTTCAAATAGAGCTCTGAAATAAGCTGAGGGTCTTTTTAACAGTAGAACACTGACTTCAAGACTTGTGCTTGAAAATTGGTCATGCTACTCAAACAAGTGAGGGAAGAATGTTGGAGTCTTGCTAAACTTGAGGTAACTCCCATCTTCTCTGGTGGCTGGACAATGCACTAACACAGTGCTGAGAAGGAGCAGAGGAGAGCGTTAGTAATGAGAAGAAACCAATTAAAATAACTTTCTTTGGAAGCAACAATCTAAGTAGTAACTAAATAAAACATCTATAGTAAACCAAGAAAATCTTTTAAAGGCAATTTGTGCAAAAAGCTAAATAAACTCTTCCCCCAAGAGAAGAACTCTTGAAAAAAGTCTGTTTAAAAGAGTTATGTATGCTGCAGTCTATTCTAATAAAGGAGGGAAGTGAGAAAATGGATCACTTTTTGCAGTGTTTCAGCTGTTCTCGTGGTTATTTTTTCATTCAAGCCCAACTCCCATGTCTTCTAATTTATCATAAATCTTTTAAAAAGAATTCTGCTAAACAACTATTTATTTCTGAGGTATGACACTATACACACACACACACACACACACACATATATACACACACATATATGCATGCATTCGTATGTATGCCAGGGCTTAGTCATGTGAAGTTAAGTGTAACTGTTTTCATCTGAAGACATCTCGTTGTCCTTAAGTGTAAAGTCTCATCACAGTCTTCACAGTTTTTTGACAAATCCTAGCTCCATGGTATTCTAATTCTGGATTGTGCTTTCTAGGTAATAAAATAGTTATTTTATAAATGACCACATTAAAGTGTGTATTTGTTTGTTTTTAAAAACACTAGATAACTAAGTTGTCTCTAGTTTGGAAAAGCCAACGTTATTTCTCCTCCTTGTCTCTCTGGATTAGGTTACAATTTTTAATTACATTATTGCTTGCCAGCATCCCTCCCACAGACTCTTTGCCTCATCCAGTACACAGAATATATGGTGCTAATCTTGATGAGTCTTTCCCCTTCTCCTTATTGTGGAATATGTGGCAGAAGGCCATAAATTTCCTGCACAGTACTCAAAGCTTGCTTTAAAAGAAGAATTAATCATTTCAACATGGATTTTTTTTTTGCCCCCTATGATATTTCACAAATGTTTGTGAACGTGCCTTCCAATAATAACATATTAACAACAGCTTCTTCCCATCTGCAAGTGCACCACTACTCGTGTTTCTGGCTTTGAGAAGTCCGTTTTGTGTTAGGGTTGAACTGGGTGATTGCTAGCTGTTCACCTCAGGCTCTGTGCAGGTCTCGTCTGGCAGTGACCTCGGTTAGTCCTCGGTTTGGGACCCTCTGTTTGTTTCTTTCTCCTACAGTGGTGATAGTCCCATTCCATAGTGGATGCTGAAACGTAAGGAATGTGTGAATACCTGTACGAAGTCAAAAACGAGACCTGGCTAGACCAGTATCCCATATGGCAGTTGCTAATGGTAGGTGCCAGGGGAAAAGCAGAGGAACAGGACAAATACACAGCGGTGTTTTGCCAGAACATTATTCTAGCCTCTCGGGATTGGCAATCTAGGTTATTTTCTTCTGCGAGCTCTCTGGTTGCTTTTGCACCCGTGCAAACTGGTAGCATCCCCAGTGTCCTGTGACATGGAATTCTACTGATTAACTGTTCCTTGCAAAAATCACCCTGTCTTTCTGTGTTTTTTGAGTCCGCCTCTTGCTGGTGTTACTGGGGTGGGATTCAGCTCTGGACTAAAATGCTTACATGCAGGTGTATGAATGCCAGTGTCTCACTGGCAATGCTGGCAGCGGAGCTGAGAGCAATTCATCTCCCCACCAGGTCACCATATAGGTTGGGACTCAGTTGCTTAAACCAGAGGTATCTGGTGTCATTTCTGGGTACTGTGGGAAGTGTATCCTGCCCGGACCCCTGTTGCCACTTGATGGGTTGCAGGCATCCTGCTAACCCTCTGGTACGTCTGCCTGCCCTGTGCAGGCATCTTGGGTGCAGTAGAATTTCTCAAATATGGCATTTGGGTTTATCTGATGGAATTAGCTCCTCCTGTCTCACTGCATCATGAGGCATGGGAATGAAACTGTTCAGGTTGTGTCCCATACTGTCCCCCTCTTTGCTCCCTCCTCTGCATAGTAAGATACATCTTCTGATCTGGTTAGACCTACAGCTGCGACAGACTTCTGCGGGTACCTCACAGCGCAGAGGACGCACAGATCCTGCACGTGCTTGCTTCGCGTGCAGATGTGAATGTTCATGAGCCAGCAAATCCTAATTACTATCAGGTCTCAAGTCAACTCCCCTAAATGGAGAAAACCTGCCATTAGCAATCATCTGTGGATATTTTGGTACTTAAAACTCCTTTTCAGGGCAGGGGTGGAACCTGTTCCTGCCAAGCCAAATTCACTTGAGAGGTTCCTTCTGCTGTTCCTGTCTCCTTCATTAGGTTCCTTCCAGCTTCTGCAGCAAGGACTGTTGCAGACCCAGCTTCACAATTACAGTTGCTTGATGAAAATATTGCCACAGAACACCTAAAAATGATTTTGTTAGCACTATTTTCCCCACACACTTGCAATGTGGAGTGTGGAGAAAAATATACTGATGATAAACCATAAATGATTTAGTTTGTTCTAAGGTTTTAATCGGTTGTTGATGAGAGCAAGTATAATGATGCTGCTTAAAAAGATGAATGCGTTTATTTAAACAGTAGGTGGTCCTTGAATTGAGCAACAATTCTGAAACACGACTAAACACATCTCCTTCAGCACATGGTCCTGACTTGCTGTGCCTGCGCTACCTTTCCCCGCTGGTTCCCTGTCATCCTCCTGGACTCCACAGGTCTCCCTTCGCAACCGCAGCTGCTCCAGAGACGCTCAGATGAATTTCTATCGTGGACAAACTCATCATTTCCCTGCAGCTTCTCCCTCCACTGCAAAGGAGCGGTTTTGGCTGAAGTTTTTGTCGTCTTGTTATGTAATATTGTGAACCTTGGCTCAGGTTTTTTAACATTTGTCGAAGTTGTGATCAGTTAAAAAATGGTTGTTGCCGTCTGCCACAATTTCAGTCAATACATGCTTGAGTGCCATAGAGGTGATGGTTTGTGTTCTTTTTAAATGACCTGTTTGCAAATTATTGTTGCAGATTTGACACTTGGATGTGTGCCGTATTTGTCTCCTGAAAGCATTTTTAATACCTTTCCATGGCTTTATTTTTGATGAAATGTACTCAGACCTGTTACTTAGTGGTCATGTTCAAGTTTGTAGTAAAGCTTGCTCAGCACTTTACTTCCAAGGCACACAAAGACTCCTAGGTTAAACCTCATCTCTTTAAAACCACACGTGTATTAACAGCAAAATCTGCACTGTCTCTTCATTCCTG
>NW_010557797.1:4547-5767 GCF_000687285.1 Phaethon lepturus | reverse complement strand
CCAGCCCTGTGCGCCTGCACACGGTGTACACTGTTCCTTTTTTCTTGACTGAGAAGCTTCAACAGTTGGCACGCACATTTCTCCTTGACTGGTAGCGTGTGTAAATGAACGCGCACAGGCCAGTTTGCCTGTGTGAAGCACCGCTGCGAAGCAGCTGTAGTGCTTAGGACTTTTCATCCCAAGCTCAGGTTTCTCTACAGAGCGCTTTAGTTTTCCATGGAGAGGTATCCTCGGGCAGCCTTCAGGACAAAACATGTATAAAGACCATTTTCTGTCCAATAGCTAAATTCCTTCTGTACACAGATACAGGAGACTCCTGCTGTTGTCTCACCTCCGCAGACTTGGAGACATAGAAAGAAAAACCTGTTACAAGAATTGCTCAAAACCTCTCTGACTTTTCCAGAAATTAGCTGCTGGGGTATACTAAGAAGTTACTACCCCCAGCTACGAATCTGCAACGTAGAAGCAGGACAACCCTTTGAGAGCAGAAACAGTGGAAACAGCTTTCACTATCAGCCGGGGCTCTAACCCAGGCCCACGGGTCGGAGCACGGACAGGTAGTGAGACTGCTCCACCGCCTTTTGAACTCCCCCAAACACTGTGCTGCTGAAGAAAGGAGCAACAGTTAAAATAATGGCTACTTTAACTGGCAAAGGACAAAAAATGTTGACTGACTCAATCACAGATACATAGCCATGGGAATATCCAGGTGATGATACCTAAACACTTCTTTTTTACCAAGAGAAAACGTGCATATCTATTACATTAAGTCTTCCTCCCCTTGCCTAATTCTTAGGAAGCAGAGCCAGATGTCAATCAAAGAACCCTATGTAATACTTTAATAGCTAGGATTAATAAATTATAGGTTTCCTAGTATAAATATGCATGTATTCAGTACAAGCTGCTGTTTGAAATGTATTGATAATTGTGAAAGGATTTGGACTGTTCCCAAGTCAAACTGTGCACCTCATGCAATACAACCTTCCCTGCAACACTCACTGCCACTGTCTGTATCGTAGCCTGCTCCTTGATTTAACACCCATAGGTGATGCCAAAATCCTCGACAAGTTTATCCTTGACAAAACATCCTCGGATGCCATGCACAAGGCATGTGAGTTAAGAAATGCACAAGGGAACCCAAAACTAAGATACTGGTTCTGTGTGGCTCCCACTGTCCCACCCAGCAGAGGGGTGCTGCTCTTGAGCACTCAGAGGCTGGC
>NW_010557797.1:0-4516 GCF_000687285.1 Phaethon lepturus | reverse complement strand
GCCCTACACAGGGTGAGGAAATCCCTGCTCTAGAGGCACATGGCTGAGTTTCTCACCCTGGTCTCCTGGTGGAAAAGGTCAAGGGTTGCTTTGGAAGGGCTCAACTTTCCCTGTGCCCTGGGGACTGGGAAGGAAGTCAGAGGAGTATCTGCTTCCTCAGAGGTTCTGGCCCGAGCAACATCTGCTGTAAAAATCAAGATTCTCTGCTGTTCCCCACAACTGTTTAGGTTGTTGGTTTGTTTGTTTGAGGTCAATCTTCAAGACCCTTGATGAACAACAGCGTTATCAGAAACTGACTCTGCACCTAGGAGATTGCCTGAGAAACGCAGATCTGCGCCTGTGATCAGCAATGCCCGGCTCTGGGACCTGTCTACTGGGGCCACTTACAGCTGTCAGGAACCTGCCCAGAGAGACACTGGACCAAGTTGCAAGCAGTGGCAGACTTCAAAACTAATTTCCAATCTAGTTATTTCTCAGCATCAGTAACTTGTCCTAGGAATAAATAAAACCAAGGGAGACTGAAACAAGATGTGCAGAGGGACTATATGTAGCCAGTGTGAATCATTTTGAGACAAAGCTGCTTTCTTCATTCTGACTGATGAAATAGCTCTTTATGCAAAAGAAAAACTAAAGGTTCAGAGCAAACATTGAATTAGGAAATACATTGCAAATGTCCCTCAAAACATTATCCTATTCCTGCTTTGCCAGATAAGCTTTGGTAGCCATTTCCAAGGACCTTAAGTAGAAGGAACCAGCCAGAAAAAAGTTATTTGTGTACATATTACATCTTGATATATTTCTTGAGTATTACACCAGTATTCATGCAGTTATCTTCAAAATACTTATGAAATATATGACTGTTACCTTTGTAATTTTACAGATGGGACTTTAATCCCAGAGATATGAAGCTAAAAACGTAGCACCTAGAAATGAAATGTTCATCTCCTAAGTTTTCCTTCCTGTGAATCGATCTAGAGCAAAAAGAGGAATCACCCTGATCTAAACTATGTAAGAATTAGGTAAACAGCACTTAGTAATGCTATTCAGTGTTAGTCCAACTTAAACCACTTTAAAATTTTATTAGCTTTCATTACACTTGTATGCAATACAACATACATAGAACATATTTTGTATGTAAGAAAAAAATACAGATGATAACTCACCTGCAGCTACAGTAAGTACCAGTAAGAAATCAAAGGGGGAAAATTTGAGTGGGTAAATTATCTAAATCCCCAAGCTTGCAAGCATGCATACAACTCCTGTAGCAAGCTGACAAAACAGTATTCTGCGATAAGGTTACCCATTTGCCATTATGCCATTAAGATTTTTTTCTTAAAGTATCAAAACTCTTTGAACACAATCACTAAAACTACATATGAAAGGAGGGCTAATCCTACAGTCTATAAAATTCCTTTTACTTTTCTCTGAACAATATTTGGCTCCCAGATTTGAGGCACAATACAAGAACAGACTGCTCCTCTCCCATGGACTGTAAGGGGGAAATGCATCCGACACCATTAGCTCTCTTTGCCATAGCTCTTTAAGATACACCCTCCCACATCAAATGAAAGATGTTACATACCACGACTTTCATAATTGCACAGATAGCTCACTGAGAACACAATGCCTGTATTAACTGTTTCCTTGTTCAATTGTTTTGCTTCAAAAAAGACCTCTTGGCCCTCTACTTGAAAACAGAGGTGGGAGATAGAGGGTGGGAGAGGAAATCTTAATGAATACATGCTTAAGGAAACATTCAGGGATTTCTCTGTAGGATTCCCAGTACCATCAGTATAGGGATTTAGCTATACAATGCTTTGGAAACAACAACCATCCTCTGTTGGTAGGAGGACGTAACTGCTCTGAATTTTACTTTACCCCTATGTCTCCAGCCAGGGAGGTTAATAAAAGGTTTAAAGAGAAGCAGCAGCAGGATAGAGGTTCTGATATGATGGCAATGCTGCCTGTCCTGCTGGGCTCTCAAGTCTTTTTGACATGTCACTTCATGCCATCACTGTACAGTTGGGCAAAAGGCAGGCATAGAATTATGTGCACTGTGCACTTTAAGAGTCAGCCTGCCCAGAACATCCAAGCAAGCAAAAACACTAGGGAACTTAACATGGTTTGCTTTAGTTCCATTTTCCACCAATTAAACATTCATATTTTTCTAACTCCTTAGGAAAAAAATATGAAGAATCTCATAAAAATTGAGAAAATTCAGGGGCAAACTCATGTTACTTGTATCCTTTTCAACATCCTGTGACTTAGGTTTAAGTTAGGACTTTGATAAAAGCTTGATGTAACAGGGTTTTTTGTGCAAAGAATTCTATTTCTACCCCTACCTAAAGCAATAGTTTGTAATTTGGCATTTAAAAAAAAATAAAAAAGGAGTAATCTTCAAAACATGTTACATGCAAGAAATATTTAGCATTAATCTTTCTGGAGGTAGCTAGAAAAGGAAAGGAATAGAATAAGTCCATTAGGCAATAAGGATTCAGTTAACATCTGAATGCTCAAGAAGACAGGAGGAACTCAAGAAGAGTTATTATCAGGAATTCCATGGTGGGAAGATTTTGTCGAGTAATAAAACGGTTTCTCCCGGCAAGACAGCATTCTAACCTGCCTCACGGTGTTGGGGGAACATGGAATTTCATTCTTCTGTAAACCTGCTCACAAGATATGAAAAGTACTGTCCTGAGGAAGTGGTATGGTGGCTAGTACTAAGGTAAGAGAAGCACAAGCTTGGCAGCACTTTGTCTGTTCCCAAATGCTGGTGAACTGCAAATCCACATCTTCTGTTAATAACTATCTCACCTAAGTACTAACACATCTGCAGTACCCCCTCTGTTACAAAATAAACCTTCAGACGTGAAATCCACGTAGACAATATAATCACATAAAGAACTCTTGAATAAAGACCAAATGAACAAGATGCACGTGAGATGTGCAAATGAAACACATCATTCCAAGTTAAAGTCAGAGCATTAAACTAACGTCTACTGTGTTGCTATGCAATGTCTGACCCTATGGCTTGCTGCACTATGTAAACCTCTTTAGATGAACTTCAGTGCATCAAGGAATTGACATAAACATTGATTGTGCTGCATGCTATCTGTCCCATATGTCCCCAAACAGCATTACTTTTTTTTTTTTTAAACCCTTACAGGAGGCAGACATTACATATCCTCCCATTTTTTTTCAGCATAATCACCCAAGAAAGAAATCATCAGGTACAAGAGTCTTTGCTCTGTTTGGCAGAACAATGATGAGAACTGTCCCATCGTCAAAGAGGATTTAGCTTATTGCTCAAATCTACACAAGTACAAGCAACATATTTTGCTACAATATAAAGATGATGAGAAACACAGCATAGATTTTTTTTCCATAAATATAACACACAGATTTGTACAAGATACATGGATAGTGTCGCTACTCTTGTTAAATTTTTACTGTGCTGTTGATAACTGATGACACCCACTGGAACATGGTTCTTTATTATTTTCTGGACTCTGAATAGCGTCACAGTTTCAAGTGCTACATTAACTTCCAAGAGATTCCATTATAACACTCTAGCAAACCACGAAACAAGATGAAAAGGTGTAACACTCAACTTTTCCTGATATGACCAGTCTAATAGGGAGACAGAAATGCTTTCACTTAAAATGAAAATGAAAGGGAAAAAACCCTCACCTAGAACAAGCTTGTGCTGCAATAATAATTGCCTTTATCCACCATGCTACTCATATCAGCCACAGTGTACAATAAATGTTCCAGTAAAGTACTGAATGAACCATATTGTCTGGAAATTGTTGCACCTGCCAGTCATGGCATTAGGAGGTCAATAAAGATGCATATCCAGCCGTTTAGTAAGAACACCACAAAGAGAGGGATTGCTTTGTCCCAAGTAACTCTGTGCACTCTTGAGACGGAGCAAATGAACAATCCTTCCTTCCTCTTCCCTGTCCCCCGCCACTGTCCAAGAAGAACATTTAACTTAAAAATACGCAGCAGTTACTGCTACACAGCCATAAATGCAGCTAGATGAGTGAAAATAAGTGCACGCATCTGGTAATCAAATCCTTTGGACAGAGCTGAAAATGAGAAAAAGCTTGTTTGATAGGAAAAGAGGCACCCAGCCAGGAGAGCAAGTCTCAGCAAGAAGGCAATGCAGCTCGCTGACTCCGTGCTGATGGAGCTCCTGGGCGTGAGGTTCAGTGGGGTCCAGCGAGAGAGCGGATGTACAAGAAAAGGGGGAAGAGGACATGAAGGAAAGCTGAATGGAATTTAGTCTTCCAGAGAATGTGGGAAAAAAGATTGAAACTGTCAGGCAAAGGCATTTGGACAGCTTGTTTTATCCTTGTGGACCCCATTCTCCTCATCCATCTATAACAGGCTTTTCAGGCAAAGACAATTCCTACTCCAGAAATTTTAGCAAGCAACTAAATATGTTTGTACAAGACCTTGCATGCAACAGGACCTTGGCCTCTGGATATTGCAGAAATATATATATATATAT
>NW_010557796.1:801-1268 GCF_000687285.1 Phaethon lepturus | reverse complement strand
GCCGCGGGTTCGATGGGATTCCTGCGGTCTTCCTTGCCGAGTCTTTTCTCCCTTGAGGGCAGGCAGTAATGCGGGTGCGGGTGCTCAGCGAGCGCAACAAGCAGATGGACGTGCATTGCCGAGAAATCCCTTACTCCTGGAGATTTCAAACAAAAGCTATCGAATGTAATTAAAACTTTGCAGGGGAGAGTCAGATCTGAGGGGGAAGATACCAGCTTTGCTCTCTGCTTTATCTCTGAATGGAACCGTTTCTGCTGCTGGAAAAGTAATGCGGGTGCGGGTGCTCAGCGAGCGCAACAAGCAGATGGACGTGCATTGCCGAGAAATCCCTTACTCCTGGAGATTTCAAACAAAAGCTATCGAATGTAATTAAAACTTTGCAGGGGAGAGTCAGATCTGAGGGGGAAGATACCAGCTTTGCTCTCTGCTTTATCTCTGAATGGAACCGTTTCTGCTGCTGGAAATGC
>NW_010557796.1:379-734 GCF_000687285.1 Phaethon lepturus | reverse complement strand
ATAATAACTTTAATTTTAGCTCCGAATTACTTTTTTTCAAAGGCGGTCTGACCTCTGACTGGCAAAGTTATTGAATTGCTACGTCTGACGTGAGGAAGGATGGCTCAACAGGTGGGAGTCAGGGCGGTTGTACGCAGGCAAGAAATGCAGATATTATGAGCATTACAAGTCATGAAATACAAATGGTACATCCTGTATTGAAAATGAAGCCGGGCTTCTTCGGACTTTAAAGAAAAAGTGCTGCTTAACTTCCTTCAAAAAAAAAAACGTTTTTCTCCCAGCTCTTTTCATGTGGCAGTTTGTTCTCCTTGCTTGATTAAATGTTAATCCAGCCCATCCTAACAGCACGCAGTTT
>NW_010557796.1:0-248 GCF_000687285.1 Phaethon lepturus | reverse complement strand
GAAGGGGAAGGTTGCATCAATCACAGCGCAGCGAGGGTGGAAGACGGAAGCCAGTGCTAATGCAATTAGCACATTTATTTGTCATGCATCAGAGCAGCCAGAGACCTCCTCGGCGCAGGACCCCCGACTCCCGGCAGCACCGCGGTGGCCTGGGGAGCTGCTGGGAGGGACGAGGCCGCGATCCCTCTGAAGGCAGGAGCTGCTGCGTGTCAGCGCGCTCGCGGGGCTGGCGTCACGGTGGATAGATC
>NW_010557795.1:4451-4914 GCF_000687285.1 Phaethon lepturus | reverse complement strand
AGCTGCGGTATGAAATAATGAGTGTGGTTTGTTTACTTTTAGCTTCGGTAACGCCGCAGGACTGAGCTGTTTCATTAAGACATGGCCCAATCCGCTTTTCCTTTCTGCCTCCTGGACTCAAGGAGAAGAATACGCAATTACAAAGTTCACCCATGTAGAGCCCTTCAATTACCGGGCAACTCTGTTACGCCTTTTCCAAACATTATGAGACTCGTGCAGTAAGACATGACATCTGAAGTAATTCATTTTTCATCTGCCGATTAGCAGAAATTAAAATGGTTCTCAGAACATCCCAATTTATGTGAGATCAAGTTCCTTATTACTACAAAGTGTCTTAGTGCGGAAGGCATTTCCTTTTAACGTTTCAGGCAACCCTGCAAGCAGAGATGCTGAACAAAAATACATGAAGGAAGCGGTGGAGGGGAGAATAGAGGCCCTGGGGGACCGCAGCTTGAGGAGAGCA
>NW_010557795.1:0-4384 GCF_000687285.1 Phaethon lepturus | reverse complement strand
GCAGCTGGTGGAGCTCCAGCGCCCTGCCTTTCAATCCTGCCGTAAGGTCACTTAAATGTTTGGCGGAAAGTCAAAATTCTTGCTGGCACAAACGGGCGCCGGAGGCAGAGGCACCTCCTTTGGAGGGGATGGAGTTACAGGGAGGCTGAACTGCCTTTACTGGCAGTGAGCTAAAAACCAGCCATAAATACAAGTGTTTCTTCAGCAGGTATCTGCGGAGCCGGAGGGTTGGAGCGGCAGCAGAGCAGCTGCCGGCAGGACGCGCTTGTGCAGCGATGATGGGTGCCGTGCAAGAACCCGAAGGGGCCAAACCAACGACCGCCGGTAACGCCTCTCAAACGGGTTCTAGGGAAGGACCCACAGGGCTGGGGTGGGAGGTGTCTGCAGGGCTGGCAGCTCAGGGTCGTGCCTGGGGGGAGTTGGGGAGCTGCAAATTAGATGGGAGAGCCAGTGGCAGCATGGAGTATCCAAAGCAAGCGATGGGATAAGGGAGGGGATGAAAGCAGGGAGTCTCAATCCGCTTGGCCATGGCAAGAGTGGTCACGCTGCCCCTTCACTTGCTTTCTACTTTCATGGCATCCTGGGTACGGAAAAGTAGGTGAAGTCCCCTGGGGAAAGGCTGGGATTAGGAGGCAGGCAAGCGCGCTTTTGCTGACTCTCAGCACCATCCCCACCACCAGCACCGCGGGAGCGTGGTCCAGAGCTCATAAACCCATAGGCCAACTTAGTTGAAGTGCAGCAAAAATAAACCATGGGAAAGGAGAACAGGCAGCTTAATCCCCAAATCCCTTTGCCTTGCATGACAACTTTCCAGCTGAGAGCAGCTCAAGAGGATAGAGCCGAAGGTACTGGCAGTGCTGGCTGCGCTGTCCCTGGGGGAAGCTGCACAACATTAATACTGATTTTCCAATGTTGCCCTGGCCAAAGGCCTCCTGTATAAGAAGCTGCAGGAATCCATGTGTTTCAGCCCTCGCCTGCATATACCTCCTGGTGAAAAGCCTTGTTGTGTTTTCCTACTCCAGCTGGGGAACCCAACTTTCCCTTTCACAGTCAGAGTATAAAACAGAGGAGAAAAGGCAGAAATGAATGTAAGAATAGCTGTAACGTCAGTAAGGTGGGCTACAGAGGCCGTTTTCTATTTTTTCTTTTGGTCTTCCTTTTGCATAAGAAAAATATCAGGTTTATCATGTGTGTAAGAGTGAAATACACACAGAGAGACGTGTGTATATATATAAACAATGCCAGGGCTCTGAGGTTTCGGCACTGTCAGTGTAAAGATATTAAGCATTACATAGGGCTGATTTATTATCTGACTCTGCAATAACCTTTTGAAGATATACTGATTGGCTATTTGCATATTAACAAATACATCAACACTGAGGCAATGTCAGATGTTATGCATGGCTATGTTCCACTCTAGAGGTGGCTGAATTTCACACAGTGGCCAAATCATTTGTATCCTTCAACATGAAAGATGCTCTATTGAAATATGAATTATTACCTTCACTGTTGTTGGTCTTTATTGTACTTTGTCAAATTGCTTTTCCTGCTCCCTCCCCATGCGATTTGCTGTATCAGATGCAGAACCCATTTCTACCATGTGAGGTACCTCCTACCACACCTGGATTATGTTATTTAACTCAGTGAACCACGTCCAGTCAGACTGGGCTGTGACGGGTCTTCCCGCGTCCTCTTTTAGCTATGTGTAGGCTGCTTTCCTCTGAAACAACTCGCCGCCTTCAGTAACAACTTACAGGTCCCTTAGTAAGTTGTGTCTCTGCACAGGAAGGGTCAAGTGCCTGTTCCTGGCCAGGCCTTTCTTTTGCCTTGGCAATGAAGCCAAAGGCACAAGCAACGAAACCGGTGCTAAGCCTGCTCTTGGGGAGTGTTGGGAATGAAAAGTTGGTGTGTGCTGACCACAGGCTTCAGCCACTCGAGCTGCACAGAGACACCACTCTCTCCAGTGGCGGAGATTTTATTGTCTTTCTAATCTGCAGTCAGCTTTTAGGATGGGATTGTCCTTTACATCCACCCAGCTGCTCTACTCCACTTCCTGGTGCACCAAGCTAAGAGCAACATGGAACTGTGCCGCTTGGGCAGCCCGCTTCCCTGATGATGACCTGCTGTCTTCTGGCGGGACCAGTTGCTCTTTCACTGTTGTTCATGCTACGAGCTGTTGGTCTGCAAGAGGGTCACCAGCTGGGTCATCAGAGAGAAGTGAAAAGAGGGATGCTGTTCTCATCGCTTTGCCCTGGGTGTCATGGGTCCAAACTGGCCAGAGGTGGAAGTCCCAAGAGCTGGGATCTTTTAGCACGTGGCTCCTGGACTTTGTTTGCCAGGAACATTTTAAGAAGTTTTTAAAAGTTCCTATTTTTTTTTTCCCAGCCCTTGCAGAACTGGGCTTGGTAGAGAGATGAGCACAGAAATTATCATTATTCACAGATGCATTTTACCTGGAAGAAGTCCCACTAATTGTTGAGATTTGTGTTCAGGGCAGGGTAGTGTGTAATCAGCTACTCATCTGCTCTTTGGTGCTGAACACTGAGAAGTTGTGTCTGCAGAGCCAAAAGCATTCAAGCAAGACTAAAGAAACTCATTACCCAGCCATCACCCTTCACGGCGATGCTCCAGGAATGGGAAATATCTGCGGCAGCTGCAGATGCTCCTCGTGGGCTGCAGTGTGCCAGGAAGCACGGCTGCCTGAGGTCAGCATGGGTAGAGTGGGTCCCAGTCCCAGTCCTGGCTCTCCCTCCTGCACCTGCGCTGGTGACATGCTGTTGGGTTTGGGGCAATCTCCACGTCGGGATCCTTGCTCTGTGTAGCGGGGTAATGACTCTTATCCACTGCACATGGCCAGCTGGAGACGTCATTTATCTGCATTCATTGGGGGCTTTGAGATCTTGAATAAACAAGGCTGTTGAAGAGCAAAGACAAAAAACGTGTCTGGACACCCTTCTGCATGGACATTGATCTTCGCTGGCATGCCTTTGCTGCTCTGGCAGTCGGAGCGTGTCCCAGCCTTGAGCACTGGGGCAGCCCATGTGTGCTCTGGAGGAATGGGCTGTCCCTTGCAGCAGCCCTGGCCACCCGTAGGGTGTTTATGTGGAAGGTGTCCTTCAGAGCCTCCTGCCAGTGTTATGTGAAAGCAAACTGAGCCTTTGAGGGAAGAGAAGTTACCCTACTACTGCACATCCACCTAGTCAGGGGGCTTCTCTTATTCAATGTGTTTACACACAAATCCTCAGTCTGACTTCTGCGTCCTTGCTGAAAGGAATGGGCAGTGGGAGGTGATTTTTCTCAAGTTCATTTCCAAAACGAATACCTCCAGCTGCCGTGCAAGCCTCCATGAAGTGCCGGTGCTCAGCAAGGTCCTTGGCTCCAGGGATGGCAGGGTGGGGTTGAGGTGCCTTGGCAGAGACACAGCACCTGCGTCCATGGCTCCTGCCCAAGCCGTGTCTGCCTTCATCTCTCATACCCATGCATTTCCACGGGTGGAAAATTCACTCAGAGATTGTTTTTTGAGGGGCAGAGAGCAAGAAATGAAACTGGTGGCGCCTGCTGGCAATCATCCTGAGAAGTTGGAGGACTTCTGACGCCCCAGGGCCTGGCAAGTGGAAACGCTCCTTCTGCATCCTCCAGATCCTCTCCTTCTGCTCGGCCACCGTCCCTGGACTCTGCCAGCAGCCGGGGAAGCTGAGCGGGATCTCCAGGTGGGACTTTGCATCCTGGGCTTCACTGTCCAGGATCTCCAGGAATTCTGCCCCCCTGCTGCTGGGAGGATTTTATTGATTGTTTTGAAAAAATTCAGGTTTTGAATTTTTAATTTAATTTATTTTCTTTAAGTTCTTTGGATATGTCAGCGATGAAAGTCTGCCTGGTAACAGTGCTGATGAACATGAGCACGCAGGGGACAGGTCTTGAAATGTGCTCTGCTGCGCTGCCACGTGTTTCAGGGCTAGCTATATTACAGACAGAGAGCAGGGCGCCCAGGTCTCTCCCGACTAGCTTGTTTTCTGGTTAAATTCACTGCTAATAGGAAAAAAATAATGATAACCTGAGCCTGTAACTGTTAGATCTGCCTGTCATTGCGGGGGGGAGCTCGCCTTCCCCTTTACCTGATTAGATTGCGAGGAAACAGGGACATAAAGCCGCGTGAGAGTTTCCCCAAGGTGAGCCAAAAACATGGGCACGTTTGCCACCGTGGAAGTGATTTTATTTACGCGGCCCGCAGGTAACTCGGGCATGCAAGGGCAACGCTCGGCGCTCAGGCTGGCGTGCACGAAAGGGAAGGCAGAGGGGAAGCGGTCACCCCGGCGTAACGCGATGAAAGGGAGCGAGGGGTGAAACCGCACAGGAAACAGAGCCGCGGAGAGCTGCGGCGCGA
>NW_010557794.1:0-8905 GCF_000687285.1 Phaethon lepturus | reverse complement strand
GTTGATGTTGATACGTTTTTTATATTCTTATAGAAATGTTTCTTTTACATTATTCTTCTTTATTATAGAAATATTTCTTAGAAACGCCAGAGCGTACAAATGCCCAGACAAAACCCTTTGTCAAGCTGGAAACAGGCAGGGCAGAGCGCTTAAAGTCCGTAATCAAAATCAGCAGGCAGGAAAACTTGCTCTAAACCACCACCCCTAACCAAGCTCTGTGGTTATTACCCTGTAGAAAGACTGACTCCTGCTCCCAGCTCTGAAAACATGCCTGTTTATACCGGGGCTCTTCCGCAAAACTCCAGTATTTCTCTTTTCCAGTTCAGAGGGGATTATTTGAGTCTGCTTATTTGGAGCCTCAGTTTCTAGGCTTTCATATAAAATGCCAGTAACCCATTCATTTTAATAGCAGAGATCCAGGGTTTGTCTTATTTATATCAAACATTATTTAGGGAAAATTGGCATTCGATTACCATGCACCAAACGTTGTGACTAATTGGTTTTAATTAGTAAGGGGGCACTGAGATGAGGTGCAGACAGGAGACGCGAGCGCGTTCTGGACAGCCCCTCTGGAGCTGGACCAGGCCCAGGAAGCGGGAGGGCTGATGGCATCTCCCAGACCCGGCCGCCGCGTCCCCCTCCCCGTGTCACCGCAGACCTCCGGGCGACCCGATCGCACCCGCCCTGCTTTAGCCTGAAGTTCTCACTGGGTAGGAAAACTCCCCTGCTTTCTCCAGCTCAACTTTGGCTGACCTCGTCAGCGAACTGAGCTAATCGAAGGAAGCAACGTCGGAAAAGAGCTCAGCGGCCCTTCCCGACAAGGCAATTGCTGTCGTAGCTTGTTCGTCGCATCACCCAGCCCCAGTCCCCTGCAACGAGCTGTGGGTTCCCTGCTCGACTTCGGCGTCGCAGATGCATTGCTTACTGCCCGCTATCGCACTTTAAATCACCGTAACTGCAAGCCCCAACATGAACTCTCAGCAGTTTAAATGCAAAGAGGTTTAGATTTCAAAATAAAGAGGTATTCCACGTGGATCCTTACTCAAATACACTATTTTTTCCAGCACGGGCATTCGGGAAACGCTGAGCACCCCAGGCTGGGTGCAGCCCTTCGCTGGCACCGGAGCATCCTATAGCTCACGTGGTTTGGTGCGCTCAGCTTGGCTTGACTTGCTTTTGGGGTATCATCTGTGTAATCAGTCCCCATCACCTCCCCATTGCCCCACGGAGGGGCCCCACTCGCAGCCGTGCCGGTGTCGTTGTTGGTTTTTATTTTACAGGGGTAATAGAGCCTACCCACATCCTCCCGGCCCGCCCCGGCTCCCACCCACGCGCCGCCGGCATTAATGGGTTTACTTTGCCGTGCCTGGCAGGTAACGGCCCCCGAAAGCGGGTGTCAGTTTGCCATCCCAAGGCAGCAGCTGCGCGGCGGGCGAGGGGCAGGTGGCAGCCCCATGTCCCCTCACGCGGGGCGCGATGCTCCTGGAGGGCCGGGTTCAGGACCCCTGGCTCTGCTCTCAGCCCTGACGCATCCCCAGACCCACTGGCTCCCCATGCCCCTTCTCTCCCCTGCCAAGGGTGGCTGAAAAATAGACTGAGAATTTGCTGGGGGGAGGTGAAAATCCAAGGTGGGAGGCAGCTGGGTGCCGGGACGGGGACGTGGTGGCTGTGAGCGTGACACCCGCACAACCACGCCAGCCCGAAACCCTCGGCGAGCTGCTGGCTGGGAGGAGCGCACCCAGAGCCAGAGGCAGGACGGAGCAGGGGACACACACCACAGCCGACCAGGAAGAGCCATCCCCAGCTGGGAGGAAGAGGATGAAAATGCCAGGGATGAAGCCAAGGAGGTGCCTTAGGAGCAGAAGGGTGAAATAAAGTCAAACAGTGGGTGATGGCAGAAGTGGTGAGCTGCAAGACGCACCTAAAGCTCTTTCTGCTTCAGACATCTGAAAAAATATCCTACTAAAACTGATATCAGGCTCCTACCCCTGCCTGCACTCCTCTCCCTTTTACTGAGATCTTGAACACCTCCAGGGTGGCAGCTGACTTTTGCTTTGTGTCTGTGTTGGGCACACACATCCCATTGCTGGAAAATGATAAAAAATTATAAAAACACCGTAGCAAACCCCAGAAGAGGGTTAGGTGCTCACGTGAGGATGGGGAGAGCTGCCAGAGGTCTTCATGGAGCAGCAGAAACGGGGAGCATGCATTGAGCCTCATCCCCAAGCCTGGCTGTGCTCTGACGGGGGCTTCAGCTTTGATTTGCAAAACGATCACCCCTTAGAGAAAGAGAAATTATGGGATTTACCCCACGGGTGCAGGTGGGGCTGGAAAAGGAGCACAGGGGCCAGGCTGGAGGCGATGCTGTCGCCCAAGCAGCATTTCCTACCATGGGACAGCCCTTCTGCCTCCCCAGAGCCCCTCAGGACAAGGGTCTGCTCCAAGCACCCCCAAACCCTTCGTCCTCCAGCCCATCTGCCGCTCGGATCCTCACTCCCTGGCTGCGACGTCGGGGCGGCTCCTGCTCCTCATTAGAGGTCGCAGCCCCTGAGCAAAGATTAATCTGGCGCTTGTGTGAATTTATCTGCTTGAAAAGAGAGGGACCGGCTCCGACCTTGCAGTCTGGAGACTGGTGGGGAGTTTACTGTCCCCTGAGCTGTCAAGCCAATTCCCTGCAGTACCAAGCTGTTGTTCTTGGCATCTGCTAGGCAGAAAGACTACGAAACACCCCAAATATCTGCTTGTTTTAAAAGGTAAATACTAATTTCAGGATGCTGTTTACATAACCAGACTCTTCGAGCTTGAAGTCATTGCCTTTTGCTAGTTGTCACATGGTATTAGTGTGTATTTAACATTTATTTAACTCTACTTGGTCCTGCTTGTGCCAGATGGCAGGCAGCCTGCACGGCTAGGCACGGGCTTAGCTGAGTGTGGCTCTGAAGCGAGAAAATGGGGTGGTTGGAGACTGCAAAGTTAAAAGTTTGAGCAGTTTTGCGGCTGCAGGTCCCCGAATGGCACCGATGCACACTGTGGCTCTGGCCTCCCAGAGGCTGGGTGATGTCCCTGCCTCCAGAGCACGGCAGAAGCCAAAAGCAGGACAACCTGGGAAGCATCATCCTCCGACAAGTCCAAATCAGTGCACAGGCTGGGTTTTTCTCAGCTCTTGCTGCGCACCGGAGCCAGGGCAGGGTCTGACTTGCCTTTGACTTGTCGGCTTTGCATCGCCTTGGCCTGATCCTGCCTGGCACTGAGCTCGCTCTCGCTGCACCTGGGGGGCAGGTCTGTGGACGCTGGCAGAGCCGTCCTTGCAGAGGCCGTGGCGGTTTGCATGCACTGGGTGGGAAACCCAGAGCTGCAACCCTGAGCTGCAGAAGTGCGTGGGTGCCCCAGCCAGCCGGTGACCCGGAGGAGCAGATGACATGGCAGAGGACTCACTCGCTGCCTCCTGAGATCGTGAACGGCGAGTTTCTTCACCTCGGTGAAGAGCTGAGAGATCTTACAAAGTGATGCACTTCCCTGATACGCAGCCCTGACTACTGAACGCTCACACGGCTCTTTTCCACCCCTCCGCTCATTTACTCTCCTGGCGCAGCGCGTTTTTGGGGTAATGCAGCACTGCCGGTGTCCCTGCTTTCTCAAACAATAAAGAAATGCAGCCAGATGGCCTTTGGAAAACAAATATGATATTCAAGACGGTATCACCATCTTTATGGGTGCAGCAGGCATCCATCAGCTTGAATATACAAAAGAGGAAGATCTGAGATGTTTTCAGGAACAGGATTACAGTTTCTAAGCTGGGCTGGACACTCTCAGGTTCAAACCTTCATGTTTCAAGAAAGGGACCTGTGTAATAAATAATGTCCCCAGATTTTATCACAGAATTATTGCCCGTGTGGGCTCGATAGCCACTGTGTGCTCTGCCTCCCACCTCATGAACAGGTCTCATCCCACCTCCCCTCTCCTCCAACAGTTCTTGTTCGATGAGATCCCACCCTCCTCCCACCGGGCACGCCAGCCTCTCCGGGCAATGCTGACCTGCCTTTGTGCGCTCGCACCATGCCAGGAGAAACACCGACCGGACACCAGGACTGACCCTGGGAAACACCACCAAGCTCCAGACCTCCCCTTCTGGCACCATCTGCCCCCCTTTTATGCAGTTCTCACCCGTGTTAATGATGCTTCTACTAAACTTTCCATTTTGCCTCGTTTTGAAAAGCAGTTCCCAGCGAAAGGAGCACTCTGCCATGACCTGCCGCGTGAGATAAACCCTTTATGTCATTTCCCACTCATTTTATGACAGTAATTACTGTTTCTTCAGCATTTTTAGACCTACACATGCCTGTGAGATGAGAGATTTCCAAAAACCGTTCCCTTTTGCTCTTGTGTTCACTGTTCTTTTATCTGAGCCATTAATCCTTGCCAACAGATTTGCCTCCCCTGCAGAGAGAATGGGAGGACTGAGCGGGTGTGGGACCTGGGATGAGGAAGAGGCAGGACAAGGCTGAAGGAGCTGAGCTGTGGGGAGCAAGAATGGGCATACATCTTTGCCTGAGAGAGCTTGTTCCAGCCCAGGGCCATAGTCATCAGCTGAGACCTCCCCCAGGAGAGACCCCCTTTTAACACAGGTCCGCAGAGAGGAGAACAACCTTCAGCTGCTTTCAGCTACCCTGCCAGCTGCAGGGACAGAGTCTGGGAGAGACACCTAAGCACCTCAGACCTCGCTCTGGTGAGGTGACCCACCTCGCTCCATGCCCTGCTGTCACAGGGCTTCCCAGGAGGTGGGGGCTCACATAAACCCACACTTTGGAAGAACAGGAGCAAAGCTGCAAAGTCCTGCTCCCAGAGAATGAGCTTCCTACCTGCAGCCACCTTTGTCGGGTCGGTGGACAGGTTTTATTCGGAGGGGGACTCAAGGCCATGCAGTGAAGGAGGTTTCTTTTGGTAGGACCTTTGCAGGAGCTGGAGCAGAAGCTGGACGGAGCACAGTGAGTGAAAGAGGATCAGACTCAGAAGGGTGCTTTACATCAGTGCTCAGGTACGGGTGAGGATATGGCAGGACAGCAAACAGAAATGAAAAAAAACCATCTTCAGAGCACAGCTTGCTCAGCATGGCACGAGCTGTGGTGTGGGATGCCAGCAAATAAGCAGAGTAGATGCCAAGTACCTGCTCGTATGGCAAGCACCATTCCCCCATCAACCAAATAGAGAAGTACACCATGGAAAAACACAGCCCATGACGTGACTGTTTGTCTGATATGCAGTTAGATGTGTTAAAGATGATGGGAGCATTTCTGATGGAGGGCATGTATGAATATTTTAAGGGGTTTTGTGTTTTACTGGCCACAGGTATGTAACATGTATAGTAGCTGCGTATTTATAGGCCTAAAAATGCTGTTTGCAAAACCGTGGATGCTCAGTCGGGTGTGATATATGTATATATACTTAGACATACATCTCTACCTCTCTAGGATGCATGTGCCCGCATACTGCACTGGGCTGAGAAGTGTTCTTTTTCTTGCCCCAAATACATCATGTTTAAATGATAAGAAGAAAAGGGTTCCAAATAAAGTCCATGTACCCATACAGCTTCTTCTCTAATACACATAATACACAATACAAGCCTATTTCAAGGACATATAGAAACGTCAGCTAAGTGAACAGGTGTTGCTCGGTTGGACACAGAACATAAATCTATACTCATAAAGGCTGGGCGGGTTTTTTTCCCCTCTTTGAGCAAATAAAACCTGCTCTGTGTACCAACGTACCAATAGAGCAAAAACTGCAACTGACCCCTTCGTTTGATGTCTGGCGATGTTTCTCAACCTCTACCCCAGCTCCAGAGAGCACGAGTCACGCTCAGCTTACTGTACGGCTCAAAATCTGGGGGGCTGGAGGCAGGGAAGGGGTGTTCCCCCACAGGGCAGGCTATGGCAGTGTGTGCCCCAGAGCAGTGTGGTCCCCCTGCTTAAAGATTGTCCCCTCTCAGATCCATCAGGACAGACGGATAAGGAGCTCATCCTCTCTGCAGGACCGTGCCCCTGCCCCAGGTCTCACCCACAACCCTGGCACTGGCCGTCTCAGATCTCCTGAGAAAGAGCACAGAGAGCCTGTTCCCTGCTCACACCTCTCCGTCTCTGTAGGAGACACTGGCTGGAGGAGCGGCAGGATGGCCACGTTCAAAACATGAGCTTGTTTCTGTGGGGAAGTCACATATAAATATGGAAACATCCCCAAGTCTGCTGTCCTGAGCTCCTACATCTTTCATCGGCATTGAGGTCTGCAAGATCAGGCCCTGTACGTACCCTGTCCTGGTACTCCATGGGTATCAGGAGTGTTATTTAGCACAATCCTCTCCTCTTTGGGGTTTCCCTCTGCAGCTCTTCCAGCTTTAGAAACAAAGCAGTAATGCAGATGCTGTAATGGAGCTGCTCTGTGCTCACCATGGCTTCACCTTGGGCAGCACCAAAGCTGTTGAACAGAAAGGAAGATGAAAATACATTAGCACCTCCTTTGAAGCTTTCCAGAGCACACCTCAGCACTCTGCTTTACAGTCCAGCTCTCCTCGCTGCCTCCTCGTCCTGAGCAGCGACACTTCACACCAGGGCACATCCCCCCAGGGTCACGGTGCCCATGGAGCAGAGCAGCAATGGTCCCACACCATCAGCACGGCAGCCCCCATCTCCTCCTCTGCACTGAGGCACATGGAGGGCTCCAGCATGGTGAGCCTCGCGGAGATGCCAGGCTGCGGCTGGGGAGCACGGCCAGGTGGCTTGAGGACCTGGTCCCATCACGTTGGTGAGACCTCTGAGCGCTGCTGGGATGGAGCCCAGCCTGCCACTCGCCAAGAGGCTTCACAGGCTTTGGAGACCAGCTAAATTAAAACAAAGCCTTTATCAGCACCCCACACAACAGCCTGTTCTGCTTCACCAGCGTAAATATGGCCACAGCGAGGCTGTAGATGACACTGAAATGAAGTGGTGGTAAACACAGGCCAGAGCCAAGCTGCAGACCGGCGCGGCAGGAGATAAGAGCCACGCAGGGGATGCAGGCTTTGGCGGACAAGCTGGTCCAGGGAAGCACTGCTGCCTCGCAAGGGGAGGAGGCAAAGCCACAAAGTTAAAACGAGGATGCTGGGACTAGACAGATGCTCCTGTCATTTTAAAGCAAATTTGGATCTCCTCCATCATGGGATGTCTGGGCCCAAGAGACAACTGCTCCTGGCCAGCAAACTCAAAACAAGCCCGATGAGCATCTAGAGCTAACCACTGCCAAGCTGCAGCGCACCACATCTCACCCATAGCTGGGCTTTTGACAGATCAGCAACCAGCAGCCCAGAACTGGGGGTGTTCAAACACAGTTTGTTGGGAGCGTGGTCCTACTGGGAAATAGCAGCCCTGACCTGTGTGCCCTTTTTTCCCCGAGAGCTGAGTAGGACTCACAGCCTTGATTATATAGGCAGTGACTTGAAGGGATGGATAGTGCCCCATGACAACCAGTTTGGATCTCCTGCTCCATCCCAAGAGCCCTCCTTCACTGATGATGAGCTCTGCCAAGGCTGAACCAAGAGACAGCAGGGCATCAAGAGCCACACTGGTACCAGCATGACTCGCTAAGGTGGTGAGGACATCCACCTAGAACAGGAGACTGGGTCCTGGCCCTGATTCCAAGACCACATATATATTTTATTGCTGGGAACAGAAACCCCAGCTATAACCCAATTTGCAGTCACATGATATTCTTCCTGCAGCTACTTCCAAGTCTTTCGGGAAGCCCTTGACCCAGCTGGACTACTTGCACTTTCCCTAGAGAACACCTATCATGGCAAACCCCTCCAGGGCGGGAGCAGGGTTGTGCTTCATTTTCAGACGCCGATGGATGTCAGCACAAGGCTGCAGCCTCGAAAAAGCCCAGGCAGGACTCTCAGGTTCTCGGTGAAGCTCTCATGATCACAATCTCCAGCATTTCTGGGCCTTGTAGTACCTACCAGAGGTAAATGGCACTCAAGCTTTGGAGTTTGCTCGAGTCAAAACACTCACATCTCAGCTCTGACGTGGACACTTGGCTTAACTTCTGGGGGTTTTTCCATGCAAATCTAAATGTGTTTTCCTGTGGCCAGGCTCCCTGGGGCATTCGGGGAAGGGCAGAAGTGCTGGGAGACAAGGCAGGCCCGTGGGAGGTCTCCTGACACACAAATCTCCCTGGCCAACAGAGTCACACCTGACCATGAGAGCTTGTAACAAGGCTTTTCCTTGGTTGGTTCCCCCCATCCACAGAAAAAGGACCATGGAGTCAGCTGGTCCTTAGGAAGAGCCCCATTCTTCCTTACTGCAGCCTTTCAATAGATAAAGCCTTATAAGAAAGATGGAGAGAGACTTTTTACCAAGGCTTGTAGTGACAGAGTAAGGGGCAGTGGTTTTAAACTGGAAGGGGGTCAATGAGGGTGGTGAGACACCAGTTGCCCAGATGTGGATGCCCCATCATTGCAGCATGATGCTTGGATGAGGCTTTGAGCAACCTCGTCTAAATGGAAGCTACCCCTGGGCTTGGACTAGAAGATCTCCAAAGGTCCCTTCCAACCTAAACCACTCCACGATTCTTCATCCCACTTGTCCTGCAACTCTTGAAACATCTCCAGGACCTGATGCCCCTCCAGGCCAAGCTGGCCACCCCCCCGGGGCATGGGGCTGCAGCTGGGCTGTGGGGAGGGCCAGGAGGCAGCTCAGAGCTGCGGTCACAGCTCTGCAGCCCAGCACCGGGGCCTCAGGGACCGCAACACCTCCGGGTTAGCGGGGAGACCTCAGCGCAGAGGGGGGGAGACGGCGCGATGGTTCTGAGGCGGCCATGAGCCACAATTAGGCTAAAAGTCATAATTAAATTCCTAGAGAAAGCGTCGCCCCTGACCAAA
>NW_010557793.1:0-4531 GCF_000687285.1 Phaethon lepturus | reverse complement strand
TAGTGCAGCCTTCCCAACAGCTCAATACCGGAGTTCGGCTGATGCACGCGTGATGCACCTGTGAAGAACCAACGATGACGCACCGCCCGGGATGCACCTGGTCTGTCCGAACGATGAAGATATGACGTTTGCGTGGTGTTGAGAAAGATCTGTTTGTTAGACTGAAGGCTGCTGTTACCCAGAAGTTTAAAAGATGGTCACTTTGTGTTGGGTATGTGCGTATGTTATAATTAGACTATTAGAGAGGTTTAAGCAAAAAATTTGTAATGGCACCTTGTAGAAAATAATTTCATCTGGATTCTTGGCAACTAATCTTTTATCAGATGCAGCCCCCTCCAGCTAAACAAAACCAACCCCAAAACCCAAAACCAGTAAGAAACTCTCATCCTGAAATGGGGTAAGTTAATTAAAAGGTAGTTACTGTTTGAAAGAAAATAACTTTTCTGTGTCAGCACTCAGTATTTGAGTTCACTACCTTTTTCTTCATGTAATAAAAACAGTGCCTAATTTTATTGAAAAAAGTCCTACCAAAATTTGTAGAGCAAACAGGGTTATGCATTTGAGTAAGTTTATTATGGAGAAGGAAGCTGTTTCAAGAGGAGGTTATAAAACCCATTATGAGCCTTAAGGAGGCAGTTTGTAAAAGGCAAGGATTGTAAAACTAATTTCTAAGTTGCATTTTAGAAGTGTTTTTAGAGTATCGTTAATATCATGAAAATACAGCAAAGTACAGAGCATTAGTACTGATAAAAATAGAGTAAATACAAAATGTATTGGGAAGCGCTGCTTTAAGTTTGACTCGAGGCACCTTCTGTATCTAATATAAATATGTATTCTTTCTCATTTGAACAGAAAAGGGCTTACTGTATTTCAGACAGATTTTTTTTTCTAAAAATAAGAAAGTCAGCCTTGTGACAACCCAAATATAATTTACTTATTACTTTGCAAACTACAGTAAAATGTTCAGAAACTATACAAAGACTTTAGACAGTAAACATGTATTTAATAAAACTGTAGTTCAGTTACACTGGATCCTTGAAGAAGGAGTTCCCAGTACAACTTCATTAATCTGCTTGTATCACAGAACAGTTTATAGTTAGACATACACATCCACAACATCCAAACTCATTTGGTCCGCCACTGAATTCTTCTTCCCTTTCATCTTGCAAATGTGTATGCTTTTGCCTGCCTCTTCAGCAGGCGTTTACCTAAAAGATAAAGTAATTCCAGTATGTTTAAAGACAAGGCCTTTCTTTGTGAGATAAAATTAGGTAAGTAACAATTTAAAATTAAAAAGTTGTTTTTAATTTAGCTAAATGAGATATGCTAAAGGCTTGCAAACTTCTATTACTGAGCAGATGACACATTGCCATTATTACTCAAGAGCACTCCCCACAGCCTTTGCTGGCCTCATGCCTAGTCAGAAAGAAAAACAGTAATCAACATCCAAATTAAATAAAAAAAATCCTGGGAAGAAGCTTATCCTTTTTCTAGGGAACTGAAATACTGGTGTATGTGCTTTTTGGAATATGAACTTTTTCCTGCAAAGATTTACAGGGATTAACCACCTGCATGTGTTTTTTTTTTCTTGTAACTTTGTTATGGTAACAATGGGGAATGATTCATAAAAAAGAAGGATTGTTTACTTAACTTTTAAAGTAAATTAAACCATACTATATATACATGCAGTGTTAGATGAAAGTCCCACCAGAAAAACTAATTACTAAAACAGAATTAAAGTTCAGGCAGCTGTAAGACATTTAAAGACCATGGCTTTTTTAACAGTTTTTAATGCCTGCCTTTATAAGCAATTATGATTTTTATGCTATACTAGAATTCAAGATTTGCATAGCTGTATCACTGTAACAGGGAAAAAAGATATTTATTAATAGTCTTTTAAGAATTTAATTAATTTTCCTTCTTTTCTATTGGTAAGTTTCTAGTTTAAACAAAAAACTTCATGTGTCATATGATAATCATTAGAAATGCAAACAAAGTTTCAGTCACTATTGATCTGGACAGGACTTTAAATTAGCATCCAAAAAAGATGAGAAGTTCTAAATAATTTTTTTTATCAGCTGCATTCAGAAATCTTTGCTACACTTTGTATAGCTACTTCCATGCAATTAGAAGTAGATGCTCATCAATTCTGAGCCAAAAGGTTTTTACAACCCCTTTCCTTTTTACCCTCTTCACTGAAAGTATCTAACCACTTTGATTCTCTTCCTGTTTCAGTAACTTTTGCAAAAGGAGGACAAAATGCTCCATTCTACCTTAAGCTTCAATTACCATTGTTAAAGAAAAAAAAGTTCAAAGCAGGATACAGAAGAACTGGAATTACCTTCCTCATCCACCTCCAGCCATTGGTGGTGGACTGGGGCCTCCACCCCAGTGATTTACTCGACCCATCCTACGGCGAGGATGTGCTGGAGGCCTGATGAGAAAGCAAGGAAAACAACTTCCATTCAATTGGCATTCAACTGTTACATTAGAGATATAGTAACACTGTCTCTAAGTGATAGCAATTAGGACATTAGAAACTCTGTAAGTTGTTTGGCATTCATGTGAAAAGCTGTAAAAAAAAAAAAATCCAACACTATGTTCATGAAAATTCTCTTATGCAAACTGCTCCAATTACTCTTGTCTCACAAGAGACAAGTACAGCTAACAGGCTTTTACGTGGTCCTACAAAAAAGTTTGGCAAACCGTTAAGAACAAAGAAACACAATAACTATAGTGTTTAAAGAAATGATATCCCTATAACAAAGTGTTTTGCTTTATCTGTAGGTAATCTAATACATGAAATAGCTGATTTAATGTAAATCAAATGCTGAGTATAAGCAAGTCTAACAAAAGAATTTCAACAAAGATGCATATTGTCTATTAGGCAGGTTTGAAAAACCTGCAGTTTCAGTGACAGTTAGACTATACTGTTATTACAGCTATCCAAAGCTATGTATTGTTATCAATGAGTTGTAGACAAAATACTGCAGATAAACTACATTTTAGTCTGCTCACATGACCCAGTTCAATGCAAACCACAACTGTAATCTGAATACATTATGTCATTTTGCTAAGATAGGAAAAAAAAAAATCACTAGTGTGAATATGAAAAAAATACCCTCTTCCGTCATTGTATCCTGAATAGGAGGAAGATGTGTAGCCTCTTCTTCGCAAATCTGGTTGAATAATGCTCTGGAAACTGAAAAATAAAACAGGAGTAAGGTGAGTTGATTGCTAGATATAGTTTTGGAATTTTTGGACTGCAAGGTAAGAAATAGCCTGAAAAACAGTAAGTAGTGTTCAGGAACAAACAGGGTATCTTCTCAAGATTATTGTTGTTTATTACATCTTGGCAATTTTTCTCCTACATACTAAGATAAAATCTGAAGTAATTCCAAATTACAGTAAGGCTCAAACTATAAAAAAATCTATTTTTCTGGTAAATAAAGTGCAAGAAATGACAAAGTATCAACCTGTCACTGAAATAACAAAGGACTGTTGAATACATCAAAAGAACTTTCTGTGTCTTAACTGGCTTTAATCTGGGGCCATAACTTTGCAATTACTGCTGTGTGATTATTTTTTCATAGCCAGAATCTATTGTCACCAGTAGAAATTTTCCAAATAATATCTTAATTAGTTGATCAGCTAGCAGAGACTAGCTGTTTTAACAAAAATATAGGCTTTTTCTTTTTGCAGTATTAAAATGGAAGAAACGTTAAGAAAACTCACTTGAGCTGCCAGTAAGTTAGCACCACTTTTCATGCACTTTCCTTTTTATTAATTATATTATAGTACTTAATAACCAAAGCCACATAGTCAAAGTGAAACATTCATGTATGTTTTGGGGACATAGATGCGGAATGCTAAGAGTAAATATAACATTTTTATTGTTGTGTTACTGACAGCTGAGTAGCTTCTACCGATGACAAATCTAAAATAAAGCTCATCAAAAGAATTAATTTCTACTTACAACAGAACCACAAAATCTGCTATCGACCAGAAGAAATCTGTTATAGATGACAAACGCCAAGGAGCCCGACTCTGGTTATCCAAAACTTGTCCTGTAGCACACCAAGATACAAAACATCCAGCAATGTTTAGTATGTGACACTGTACAGTGTATTAAACAAAAACGGATCTGCTGAGCCTAGAATTTGCAAGCAGGATGGAGAAACTGGACTTCATAAGCAACGGTAGCAAGTTTCATTCCCAACACGGTATTGTCCCAGTCCTTGAAATAATCGGATCGCCACCAAACTGACACTGTGTCCAGGTAAACCTACAAAAAAAAAAACAAACCCCAGCACAGTCTCCGCCTCCCTGTACGTGGTTAAGTTGCTTCTCCGCTACGCTCCCGGCGTACGCAGAACACGCCTCGACTTTTCCCCCTCCTTAAAAACCGTTCAGAAGCACGTAAGGCTCCAATCCAGGCCGCCGGGAACCGCACGGATGTGGGGGCGATGTGGCAGCGGGCGAGACGTGCCGCTCTCTGCGGGCAGCGCGCGGGGCTGCGCCGGGCTCTCCT
>NW_010557792.1:21615-39896 GCF_000687285.1 Phaethon lepturus | reverse complement strand
GTGGCACCCGCCGGCGCTGCTTCGCTGGCCACGACGGCTCCGGGGCCGAGCGGGCACAACCGCCATCGCTTCTCACTCCGGGCTCTGGGCTGCGATCAGGTGTTAGTGGCTTTTTAAGGATGCTCTTTGGACTTTTCCCAGATTACAAACCGTACATGTGGAAGATAGAGATTTCAATTTGTAGTCATGACAACGATGCTAGCGAATACTGCCTTTCTCTTTACTAGCCGTACCTGTGATACACAGAGTCCTTTTAAAAACTACCTTTTGTGTTGTGTTCTTTCTTTAAAGTTGAGAGTGAACTTCAGCCGTGGAAAAGATGAAACCCTGAGTGAATCGCCGGTGCATTGGGTAGATGTGCTGAGCTGCTGAGCTTAGTCTTGAGCTGCATTAAATCTAAAAGAACGGCACCGAGTCCCATATGCTCATTTCAAATATTATGTGAGACCAACCAAAATCTGAATTCAATCCACTGCTCAGTTACACTAGAATGTCTGCTGGTATGCCTGGGTAAAGTTGGAAAGGTATGATCCAACGTGTTAAAAAGCTTCAAGCAACCCATTAGTCGCCTGTTACATACCTGTTTCCCTGTTTTATACTTATTGTCGTGAGTGCTTATAGCAGCAGTGCTAGGGTATGTCTCCTCCTGAGCTTCAGAAGTGTCTTCCCCGCGCGATGGGGACAGGCAGTGCTCAGAACAGCAGGCGTCAGGCACGGCTTCCTGCAGCCATCAGCTTCTGAACAGTTTTCCACTGGCAATTCTGAAGCTCTGACTGTACAATGAACTAAAACAAAAACAAAAAATACCCAACCAACCAAACAAAAAACCCCAACCAAGAACCAAAACCAAACCCAAAACCTGCTTCCTTGAATATTAACATTCCATGGGTATATAATTCAATTAGTGCTAATTCAGCATTAGCGCTAGTATTCATGATCTCCCTTTAGTTCCCACGCACTGAAGGTCAACAGGTCTAGGAAGAATCTCTGGAAGAAGCAGAAAGCTCAGGACTGTGGAGGAAAAACAGATATATGGTAGTTAGACATGATGGTGGTGAGCAGAAAATACAGGTGCACTCTTCATTTAAAAATATGATTTTGCAATCATAACATGAAAATGTCTGTTAAAAATAATCCAGCTGGGGACACATAAACCCAGGAAGCCGCTTTGGGGGGGGAGGGCACTATAACAAATGTTTAGAATGTAGCAAAAATGGCTACTGACGATTTTCCACACATATTCTTCCAGTAATGAGTAGCTTAAAATTTCTGGAGCTTGGTTATGTAACTAGATCATAAAATTAACGTTTGGGACCCATTTACTGTGACAGAAAAACAATACACCTATGATCTCCCACGGGCTGGTTTTAGATTTCGAACTCCAACGGTAAATGTGGTTGATAAAGTTGCAGTTAAATTAACATGATAGCCCTGAAATAGTAGTACTATTTTGTGTTTTACAGATAAGAATAGGTGTTGAAATTAGTTCTCAAGCAATTCACCTGCACTTCAGTCCTTTCAGGTCTTCAGTCTCTTCATAAAGCCTATAAATACCACAGACAGGGCTTATGTCATTAGCCTTTTAATGTTATAAACATTTAATGAAGTTAAATTTGAAGTACAACACATCGTAAAATCGATCTGATCTTGCTGGGGAGACAAAGGGAAGAAAATTGAGTCGTTTGGAAAACAAATCAAGAATTATATTCACTTAACTTTGAGGTGGATGAAAAACTATGACCAAGACAGATAGACCCATTCTATTTGAAAAGAAAGCAGGGATCGGGAGCAGGGGAAACCTCTCCTGTGTTAGATGCCATCCGACATTTGTTACCACCACCGTCAGTGGCCGGCAGCCCGCCGCGAATCCCCTGGGAGGCTACAAGCAGCGCTTCCCCAGAAACCGGGGGAATTTCACGCTAAACATTGCAGCTTGGACGCATCTTCCCCAAAGTAGCTACTTTAGCAGCTGGAGAGCTCGGTGTTTTTTGACCGTTACGTCTTCGCTATGCCATCCACAGTTAACTTACCGGGGGACAATCACCTGCTCCCAGCGTTGCTCCTGTCCCCTCAGGCATGGCGTGCCCTGTTTGGCTCTCAAAGACGACGCTGCGTTCTTTGGCTGGAGGACAAAGCTATTCCTCCTGCAAATGCTTTCCTGCAATTGGCTTTCTGAGGAGTATGTTGGAGTCTGAGGTTCCCTCACCTTCTACTGAAGTGGGAGCAAGGGACTTTACTGGCAGGCAAATCAGTCTCCTAGCATGGTTTAACAGCAACTAGTGTCTCCTCAAAGCACTAAGTGGGAAGAAAAGAAATAAATAAAAATAAATAAAACCCTATTAGCAAAGGATTACTGTGTAAAAATCTAAGACAATGAACAGGAAAAGCGAAAGGGCAACGGACGTGTTAAAATGCTGCAGACAACAAGCTGCTCAGAGGAAAGTGTATTTGTTCTTTCTTTTTAAAACTCGTTATTTATTTTCTCTGTTCTTCAGGCCTAATGTCTCACTAATGAATTCCAGGGGGATTTTTGAATCATGGTGATATCATGGGTTAAACCCCTCCTCTACTTTTTGAATGTAAATTCTTTTTGACATTCTTACTTATTGCGGAGCATTGACTTCTTTCCTACAACAAAACCAAACCCTATTTGGTTTTGCATAGTTAACATTTTGCTAATGGGTAGCCAAGATTCTCTCAGCAGCTCAACAACATTTTCTAAAGCACACTGGCGTTGTTGTAGCAACTGGTGGCTGATCTGTGAATAAAGCAGATGTCATTGTGGCAGGATAAAGAGAGAATAATCTATCACCCAGCCACTACCACTCCTGCCCAAACAAGTCATCAAAATGACAACTTTGGTGTGCAGTCATTAATTAAGGTCTGTGTATCACCTTATCTCATCCTGTTGTTATATAAACCAATGTTATGTTATAAACGCTGAGAATTTCTCAGCCCCTCACCGTGGCCTTTCTCATGGAAGAAGCGCGACTAGGATGTGCTGAGGCACTGACAGTTTGCCAGCTTCCTTTTAGGCTTTGATTGATTTTGCACTTTCGTCCAAGTTGGTCTGGCCTAAATAAACACAATATATATTCTGGGAAGTTTTTTTTTTTTCTTTACTGTTTAATCTGAATTCAGCTCCTGTGGCTTGCAACTAAAGACAGGCAGGCATCAAAATATTCTGACTGGTACCCAAGCTGAGTACAAAAGGAGAGACAGAAGCAGATAAATTGCCTTTCTAACTTCTCAGAAAGGCTTTAATCCATTTATTATTTTTTTAGCTTCTATTCTAACTCTCACAATTTGTACTTGGTACAACTCATTGACCCAAGTGAGCCACCTCACATTCCCCTCCTTTGGTGGCAGAAAATACAGCGTGGTTTAGCACTGTGCTATTAAACGCTGTCCATTAGAATATTTGACAACTTTTTATATGTTTTCAGTGATGAAAGCATCACAGCAACTTGTCCCTGCTTTATGGAGACCCGCAGACTTTGCACCGAGTTCCAGCTTGCCAGAGGCTATTTTGTTCCCCCTGCAGAACTGCTGTCCACATCTTCTGACTTCAAAAGCCTATGCTCTGCCACCTCCTTTGCCTCACATCTTTGTTAACCATTTGACCTAAGGAGACAAAACAGGAGACCAGGTTTCTACAGTTTTCCTGGTGCATGACTCATGCTAAATGTGGAGGCTATATTAATTACTGAATGCTTAGCATTTAATGAGGGTGAGAAGAAGCATTCCCCTCACTTCAGCTATACACAACACGCAATGAGCCTACTACATGCAGTGAATACATTTCCAAAACACTAAAATCTCGATATGTATTTTATAAAAAGGAGGCAAATCAGGCATTGCTCAAGTTCCTTAAAACGAGATGGCAAAAGCTGAGAAATCTGGGCTGGAGTCCTAACTCTCTCACAGACTTCCTTTGTGCCCACTGGCCAACCCTCTGGTGCTTTGTGTCTCCTCATTTCCTGTCTGCTTATGGGGATAATAGTGCCTGACTAAGGCCAGGCTCGGTGCAGAACATTTGTACTACTTGTCACCACAGCATTATAGAAGGCCAAAAGGAATTCTCATGATTTTTTTTAAAAATCTAGGAAAAAACCTTTTTTTTGTAGTGATAAATTATATATCTTTCAGTCATGCGTGATGGCATTATGGTCTAACGTTACTACCTGTACTGCATCTTCTCTGCCCCTCTTTGGTAACTTCTTTCTCAGGATGTCAGGTATTTAATATCCTCTGTAGTTCAAAATAGTTCCCATCAAATTTAAGTAATTTCAAAAATAAGCTATATGTGTGGCATATACAGATGTGTTGCCCATAGCGCATCTTTCCTTGGCCCCACGTGCAAAAGAAAAGTTGCTAGGAAAGAAATTAAGTGGGAGAAACAACTCACAAAACAGGTTTCTTGCTGGTTCAGTGGAATAGATGTTTGGATTTGGCTTGAGCCAAAAAAAAAATTGCACTATGAGTGTATAACAACTAGGCAGCTTTAGCCTGGGCTAAAATCTGTCCATTTAGTCAAGCCCTTGCTGTGTTCCCTGGTACACTCGGTCGTGTGCCTTCCATGCATTGAATTTTTCAGGGCTTTTCCTCCTTATGTGTATTTTCCTCTGTTTTCCAAAGCATTTCTGGGCTGCACCCTACCTAATGTAATGGGCCATTAGCTTCTTTATCTTTCAAGTTTCTTTATCTGTCACCTACTTAGACTAGTTCTGGTCTGAGGAACTGCTTCTCTCTGACCACAGGAAAATGCAGTCTGATGGATTTTGGTAGAAATTACTTTTCTGCAAGATACTGTTGCTGTCGCTTCGAGAATCTCTATGCTCCACTGCTGAAAATGACTCAAAGTATGTGATAGTAAAATGTAACCCTTGGGACAATACCAGAAACCTCTCTAATGGATTTTTATTTAATTTATTCTGTAAGTTCTACAGGGCCAAAAATAAGTTTTGGGGGGTTTTGTCATTGAAGTGCTAAGAGCGTTATAGCTTTTATGGCCTCTTACTGTGTAAAAGGATTTCAGGGTAAAAGTAGAAATGGCATAAAGGATCTAGGAGGGAATCTGCCAAACTAATTTGTAAAAAGTAATAGTTAAAGCAGTGTTTGCTGACATCGTGTGAGTGAAGCAAGCTCAATAACATTAAGAGAACAAGAAACGTTAGTGACTGGAAAAGGGCTGTGAACAACGAGTAAATGTGATTAACCAATAATATTAAGCACTATGTATGGTGCAGTTCATGTGAAGTCCCATTTGAACTGGTGAGGCTGCCTGAGGAAGAACAAAACTCAGCACTGTCTCTTTACAGGTTTTGCTGCAATTTCTTGTGCAAACTCAGCTGATTAGAGAACACCTCGTCTGGTACCCCTCTCTTTAACTTTGTTTTGAAAAAAACATCGGTGCAGCTTTCTCAATAATAAACACTCTACAGAGAGCTAAAACTCCAAGTGCTTGGAGAGAATAAAATATCAAGCACATGCACGCTGCAGGCATGCTGGTGAAAATGGGAAAGTGAAGCACTGCAGTACGTTGTGCATAATGTGCTGTTCCCAAGACAACACTTTCGTTCTGTGCGTTTTTATAAATTAGAGGTGCATAGGTTTTTGTATGCTGGTGGTATCGGGCTTGTGATGTACCGCTAGTGAATGCTGTTTGAATCAGCAACCACAAAATCAATCGTGGATCTGGTATGATATATACAACGGGTATTTTGGGGTATGAGGAAAGGATGCAAGCTAGCAGAGGAAACTCAAAAACTAGGGTTACGTTTTCTGTGCTGAAAGTCTGGCTATGTGTTAATAATCATAGGTAAGTGGTGCAAATCTTATACCATCCTCTTTACATAATTTTGGGGGTTTTTGTGCACATACAACCCTGGAAACACTTCTCTAAGGTAAATATAATCTCATCTTCTCCCAGAGATATCAAACCTCTTTACAAAGCAGGCATCTTTCCTAACAGGAGCGTGATGCAGTGGCTTTGCTAACAAAAATACAAGATGAAAGTAAGGAATTATGTGAACCTGAGAGCACCTTGAGTAAATATATTGTGCTACACTTAGAAGTGAGATTTCTTTGGGACTTGTTTCTGACCTCCCAGTTGCAAATTACGTGATATGTGCTATTGATGAATCTATGAATATGTAATAACAACAAAATGGAAAAACCAGTAATTTCATAAAACTCCAAAGCATCAAAACAAGCCTTTAGTGTTTTACAGCACCACCTCTGGACAAGAGAATCATGAAGTTCTGGTATCCTTCTTCAAACACCTGGAGTCCTTTAGATCCAAGTACATCTCTTCATCATTTTGACTGAATCATATGTTATTGATTGTTTGGTTCCAGAGGAAAGATTCCCTTAATTTTTGTTCAGGATTAAAATGCCTGCCTTTGAGGAATTATTGGTATGATTTTGACCAGAAGAACATGAACTGGGTTAGCAAATTAGGTCACTTGCCATAGTGACAACTATCTGAGATAACTGTGAATTAAAGGGGGGATGTTTTGGAATCTGAATGAGTTTCATCATCTGAGGTTCTTCTGTGTGATAAAATCCCTGTACTTGGTTCAATTTGGGGCAGTTTTGGGACATTCAAGCCTGACTTGGACTGTATCCCTGTCAGTTGGCAGCAGCAGTATCTTCCAGATTTGGCCAGCCCTGTCTAGGCATGTCCAGTTTAGTCCTTCTACCAACAGCAGAGTTGGAGAGCCGCTTGCTCAGCTGACTTCTTGGGGTTAAAGTTGGGGGCGGGGGGCTGTATTAATTAATACACTCATTTTGGACGTTCATAGCGCATATTTCCTGATATTTATTATGGTAACAAATGTAAAAATGCTGTCAGAGATACTTATGCCAAGTCTTCATTTGAATATGTGCACTCTGACTACAGCCTGCAATGTTTCTGCATTCAGCAAATTGATTTTTAAGTGTGGTCAGTTAAAAAGAGTTTTCTAATCCACAAGATCCACAAGTTCATTAAGAGCCTTGTGTAATATGGTCTGTGTCCATTATTTTCCTTTTCTAAGTAACTATATACCCTTACAATAACTTTACCAAATGAGCCACTTAAGAGTGTGTTTTAAGGATGTTTTCAGTTTAATTATCACTGTTAAAAGACATATCTCCATTAGGTTTGTGCATACATGGCAAAGAAAACTTAATCATTGACTGATTCATGTTCTATGTAGGTACATTGAGTATTCAAGCTAATTTTATTCAGGTTAGTTGTCCTTTTAAAAAGGCCAAGAGGTAAAATCCTTAAAACTTGCTTAGGAATTCCAAGGCAGAACTGCTTCATTTCCATGAATCAGGGTTCCGCTATCAAACGAGGAAGTGAGATTTCATGAATAATAGCTTCCCAACTTGCAGTTACACTTGTTCTCTTACGCTTTCTACCTTCCTACTCCTCTTACTCTTCCTGCTTCTTGAATGTATGTTTTGTTTAAAAGCCCCAGCCAGATTATTAATGGGGACATCTTCCCTTGGTTAGTAGAGATGAAAAGATGTATTTCTTTTGCGAGCTGTATTGTTCTGCAGTTGTGTGCATTTCGCTCCCATTGTGTGGTTCTTCACCAAGTAAAAACAGAGCTCTTCGATCCCTGAGGACAAAGAACAAACTGTTGTTGGGGGGAGGAATATCTACAAAATCGTAAGTCTTTCTCCTTCTCCTGCTTGTTCTTCATGCCATTCAAGTCCATTTAGAGAATGACCAGTTAACTCCAGACTCATGGCAGATTCTGTTGGGCCAGATTTGTCCTATCTAAGATGACACAGCCAAATTCCCAAATACTTTCTAGTTGAATGCAGCGTTTGGTTTTCTTTGCTCTTTAATTCCCAAACTGTTATTCCATTTACCAAACACATGGACATTTTCTCTAATTAACGCACTGATCATCAGCAATACTGTACAATATAGGGAAAATGTGTACCAAATTCATTTCATTGTGCATCCAGTTCTTTATTATTGTGAGTGAAACTGTTTAAAGATGTTTGTCCTTCAGTAACTAATCTGCTAGCTGTATATTGCACATCACTGCATACTGGAATATACAGGAAGCAGGAGTTTTACAGATTCCTTTTCTATGGTAAAACATACTGCAAAAATAATAATTTGTAAAATAACTCTAGTCAGTGAAGAAAACACACTTTTGACTATGATATGGTATCCACTAAGTAAAAAAACCAACACAAATTGGGGAGGAGGGGGGAGATTCCAAAATTAAATGTTAGATCTGAATTATTTAAATATAATAATATAGTGTTGTAACTAACATCCATACTGCATGTATTTCATTGCATTTTATGTCTTATCAATTCTTGATGTGTGGAATTTAAAAGGACTAAAAGCAGTGACTCAATTACTCAAAAAATAGTTTTCATATTGCTTTATATTGACAAGTCATAAGTGTGAAAGTAAAGTATGTTAATCATTTTTCTTTGATATCTCATGCTGGTGTCTGAATTGCATACAAGTTCTATTTTGTGTTAAGTGGCAGGTCTGCAAATAAACTGTATCCTAATTATACGCTGCTAGGGTCAGGTACTGCATGGGCTTGTGTTCTTACATAAATAACGAATGCACAAGAAGTGAGTTTAAAAAAATCACCATGCCACATTCAGACAAGTTCTAAGGTTTTTGCAGTCTTAGGTGGGAGTTTTGCCTCAGAAAGACCAATGGACACAGATAGATCATCTGCTCCTTGTAACGACGTGCTCTTATCGAGAGGAGCCAGTGAAACGCGTGTTGGGTGGTGGTTTTTTCGTTTATCGATGCCGCTCTTCACCTCATTAAAGGCATGAGATCCTGTAGTCTGGCAGCAGGGAAGAATCTGGCCTGTCCCAGACAGAACACGCAATATCATCGGTAGCACTGGGGCGTGTTTCTTACCCAATCTAAAACAACACACAAATTGGATTACTTTTTTATCGGTCACAAACGAGGCAAGCAGGAGGAGCAGAATGGTTCTAAAAACAGAGAGATGTTTGCCACTCAAATATCTGAAGAAATTAGCAGTGATAAAAAGGAAATACTGTAAGGGGAACGCAAAATGGCCTAGCTGGGCTCTGAAAAACAAGTGAGCGGTCTTTAAATTTGCCTAGATGTTTTTCTGGATTTTTGAGCTCTCTGGCCTTTTGGGGGGAAAGAATAATGTAAATGCCAAAAAGAGTTGGACAAAAAGTAAGCTTTGTATCCTATCTATGAGAATCAGATGATGTGTGGCATGCTAGTTTTTACAGTCATAGTCTACAGTCTTCCACTGATTAAAATCAAATTTGACAGTAACACAATATAGAGGTTTAACTGAGAGCACACACAGCACATTTGCTAGTCATAACGCCACAGTTTAATGACTGACGCATGTGGGAAGCTAATTCGGATTTTTTTTTCTTGAATGGGATAAATGAGCATCCAGTTAATACCAATCATGAATTCAAGCCATGTGACAAAATTGATGCTACATACCCTGTTCTTGTTTTGCACATTCTGCAAATCGAGCTGCAGGAAAAGAGCCAGTTTGTACACACATCCGGAGAGAAAGTTCATTCTGCTTTCTGACACATCCACCAATTGCAGCTGAATGTATCCAGCTTGCTGCTGTTGTGTCCACAAACCAATTACCCTTTCTCCGTTAAATAGCCTAAGAATTACAAACTGTATGCCTGTTTTGAGAAAAAGTACAGGTTGAACAAGCAGACGTAGTATAAATAAAATATTTATATAAAAATAGTCTCTTACAAAATATACTCTCTTATCCTATGGTTGATTTTTTCCAAAAGATGGAAGTTTGTCTGGATTTTCTTATTTTTAGGCATATTCCAAACAGGATTTTATTAATGCTTCTTTCTTTAATTGAAGAAAAAATCCCAAAACCTGGTAAAGATTTGTAACCCCTACCACTTGACTTTTGTTCCAGACAACTAGCAGCAAACAGGAGGAAAAAAAAAAAACAAACCCAAAACAAAACAAAAAACCAAAAACAATCAAACAAAAAACAAACAAAAAAAAGAAAAACAACAGTGTGTGTTTGTGTATGTACATATATATAAAGATGCCAGCTTTTGTACTTAAACATCTAGTACTGTAGAACATATCCTGCAAGTCCAACTAATAGAAATATCCTAGTTAAGAATTATATATACAGCTCCAGTTTTTCCTTGCTGTTTCTACAAAATTATTCCACAAAGAAAGCCAGCTATCTACTTTAATTGCAGAATAGTTCCAAAAATGTTGGTAGAGTTCTTTTTAATTAAATAAATTAATATTAGTTTTATCTGAATAAATTGTTAAATATTGCTATTATTATGTCCAAGTGTCCCAAATCCCTGTGCTAAAATCTGCAGCACACACACACAAAAAAAGCAGATAAAGCAGTGTCTACAGAAAATTTCAACAGTTCTACTCGCTGTAGCAAATGGTATGAAGTGGCAAGAGGGGCAAGACCAGCAGAAGCTTTTCACAAGTGTAGAAGCCTAAATCTGTGTCATCCTCACTCACACGAGCAATTCACGATGGGGCACTGTCCATCCCATCCCATGGAAAGCCCTTTTTGGAGGATTTCTCCCCAACCCCTCTCTGCTCCTTATACGCTGAAGTTTTTGACCATCTTTCTTCCAAACCAAGAGTTAGTTGTCATGCTCAGAGATTTTTCTATGACTGGTGTCTTCTCACAAGGCAGTCAATGCTTCTTGCTTTAGAGGTGCAGATTAACGGAGATGATCTTTTTCTCCCTGTTTTGTGTGTCAGGTGGCTCGGGGTGGGGTTCGCTCGGTTTTGTTTCTTGGCTGACTTTCATAAGAGTCTGAAATGTGTATCCACATAAGCAACGAAACATGAGAAGAAAAGAGAGGGCTCCATTCATCAGCATTTCTTCTGGGAGAGCAGGTCTTTCCTACAGTCTTGTGTAGGTTTGTTGAGTGCATGTGCAAATGTATTCGTGGCCAGGGACAGAGCCTGCCCAGCCATGTACTCACTTACAGGTATATACTTCTGTTCTTTCACTGCATGTGTTGCATTTTACATAGCAGCACCAATGAAATTTGCAGTTGCACTGCCACACTCTTGAGTACTGGTGTGTGTTGTAACCTCGGCCACAGCACATCAGATCGCAGCCATTGGACTGCTGGGCTGTCTTGTTGCACATCCTTCCCTGCGTTCCCACACTGCCGGTGACAGGGTCTTCTTCACAATAATTGGGAGATTTTTCTATGTACACTAAATCTGTATCCATGGGTTTGCGATAGGAAAGTGGCTTCTTTATTTTGAGGAAGGTTGGACGCTTGTTACGACTTGCTCTCACCGGTTCAACTTGAACTGCTTCGTTGTACTTGTCCTTAAGGATGTAGCCCAGCTCGCGGAATTTAGGCAGGGTTGTCCAGCATGTTTTAGTGGTACAGGATCCCGAGACCCCATGGCACTTGCACTCTAACTTCATGTTTTCTTCCAGAATCTGTATTTGGAAGAACAAAGAATGATGCATTAATACAAGCTAGAGTATCTTAAAAAAAAAAAAAAAAAAAAAAAACAGGATTATTTGATGCCTATTGAATGACAGCCGTGGAGGGGTTTGCTCTCCAGCATAAGTTGCCACCAGACATAAGCCACGTTCCCATCAAAGCCAGGGGCTTTGCTTGCCTGGTGATGCTGTTGTCCCAGGTAGCAAATGCTCACCAGTGACAACTGCGTCCTGCCTGCAAAGATAATTCCCCCCTTGCACTTGGCGGTAAGCAGGGAAGACAACTTTGCCTGATTTCACAGTCCACAGACCAAAGGTAAAATGGGACCCTCCTTAACCACAGCTTTTCCTCGCTTTCATTTGCCATGTGATCGTACAGTGCTTCAGATTTGTCTGTTGTTGCAATTTTTGGCATATGGCTGTGAAATCAGGAACTGGCAGAAAATCACACCTTTGCATGAATGAGCCATGTGCAGGGTGCCTCGAAAGTTCAACAACAGGTACTAGAACTTGATTGTTGTGAACAGAGGTTCAAAAATAACCTGCATTTCAGTTCTTGCACCTGAAAAATGATGTAAGCTGGTGCAATGTGTGAACAAGCTGATAAACTCTATCAATTCTTACCCTCCTGTTGGTCAACAGAGTAGAGCAGATGACAATTTATTCATACAGGCATCACCTGTTCTAAATGCAAGTTAATGCTCCAATTTGGAAATCTAAGTGTTATTTTGATATACCATAGTCTTAAGTTCTTTGCACTTTCTGGAGGGTTTGAAGTGTTCTGTCTCCTCTCACGCGGATACTGGAGCATGCAAAATGCCCCAGATACTTTCCAAGAAAACTAGGTCTGTCTTAGAGCATAAAGGCTAAGAGTAAAGATGAGGAATTGGCGTCGCTGTTTGTCATAAATTCTTGTTAAGAGTTTTCTACCTCCTTAATACTGTAAAAGCATCTCAAACACCTAAACATCAAGGCTTGCTCCACCCTGTCTCATGTTCTCTTCTTCGCAGGGGTCTCTCACGCTTATGCGTGAGTTGTTACTACTTTCCTTTTGAAGATAACAAGCTTCATCTTCCCTTCAACCTTCACATCCCTTGAAACTTTATCCTTGCGTCTTCTCCCTCTTGCTGTTTGTTTACCAACCCAGTCTTTGCCGAATAAAACTGGAGACCAGCTTAGCCCCTGCTGTCTGCCCTGAGCCCTATAAGTGAGCTCACTTAGCAGCTACATTGGGTTAATGCTAGAAAACATACCTAATTCCAGCAATTAATTTCCCACTGGTCTTTGCTTGAAAGAGAACACAATAATTTTGATGATTAAATTCTGCCTAACCTGGCAGATACCAGCAGTGGAAAGCCCAGCCAGAGGGATTATCTGGGTTCAGGGAGTGGCCACATAATTTTTCCCCTGAGAATCCCCAGCTGATCTGTGCCGCCCCAAGCCTAGGCAGCCTAGAAGGCTGGAGGGAGGTCAGTGATATAGAAATTTGAATTAACCCTTTGCGGTAACCCCCCACTTCAGTTCTGGGCTTTTGGAATTCTTACCATGCAGACACTGTCTTGTCTTTCCACTGGCTGCTGCTGGAAGTGGCAGCCTGCACTGAAGGAACCAAGTCCCGCTCAAAGGCTTGACTTGTGTGCTGGGACTTCAAGCCTAAAATCTCAGCACACACTGGGGGTGGCAAGGAGAAAGAGCACGTCTTAATTTGTGCAGCCAGTAAATCGTTAAGTAGTGCGGTAACACTGGCGAATACAGCTCAGTCCTCTTCTTGGCAGCCTTAAAACAAGTACTTTAAAGACTGCATGTAGTAGCTTATTATTCTCATACCTTTTGGTCTTGAGGCTGTTCCCATGTCGCCTCAGCACAGTAACTGCTATCGCCTAACCTTAGGATAGTTTGTAGTTGCTTCTTTACTCGTTGTTCTTCCTCTGCCCCTTTTCAGTGAAGACTGGGATTTCAAAGGCATTAGAATAGCTTTGTTTTTATTGTATTCTATGAGTGAAGTGTCAGCATGTGTGGTCTGAAAACTGGATTAAAACCCCTAGAAAGTATAGGTCCAAGATTTTGACAGGTGTTACCTTAGCATATTTTCTTAGTCATTTTTCGTGCTACTGATTTTAAATTAGTTTTTCATGCAAACTATCTAATGACTGCCCTAAAATTCAGATGTGAGAAACTTTTATATTCGGATCTACATCTTAACCTGCAGCTTGCTCAAGCTTTGGCTTACGTTTTGCATTATCTTGTTATCTTGAGTTTCTCTCTCAGCCACTGCATACTTCTTTTATTGCTCACTCATTCATAAGGTAGTACACTTAGAAGATAGATGAGGAGACGGAAAAGGAGTTATAGCACAGAAACCGGAAAAATAGCATAAATTCTTTTAGCCTCATTTGTACCTTTTTAAAAGCTCTCTTTTTTTAATTTGAAACTAGCCAGGGATACATTTCTCAGCCCTAATTCACTCACCGCTCTTGTTCAAGTGGCTGGCCTTATATCCTGGTACGATGTTCAAACTTGCAACAAAACATTTCTAACTCGCCTTCCATCAGGATCCACCAAATTGACTTGAAACATTAATACAAAATACATCACGGCTTAGTGTCATCTATCAAGGTAGGGCTTTTTTTGCTGAAGTGTAGTTAAATAGCCTAAATTGCCTTTTGGTTTATTTCATTAACATCCCATTTTCAGCCAACAATCTCTGACAGAATGAGTAGTGCCACCGGAAAGAGCTGAGCAAGCGGCTGGAGCAGCTCAGCAACCAGGCGGCCTCGTGTCACGGGTTGGTCTCCTGCTCCGAGTGACACGATGCCAACCAGGACCACCTTCTGCTTTTCAGGTCTCGGCTAAGCCTGAGCACAAGCGGTTAGGATAAAAAGGTCTGGTTTTGTCTGAACATGAGAACTCGTTCAGCCAAAGTGCTAAGGGTCCTTCTTAGATAACCAAAAATGCTTGGAGAGGGATGGGTGCGGGCAGAGGGATGAGAAAGAGTTTTGTCTCTGTATTGTTCTCATTATTTTTTTTTGTTTTTTTAGATAGCACTTCCTAAGACTTACTGGCTAACCCTCCCTTACCTCTTTGGACTTATTGCGGGCGCGTTTCCGATACGCTGTGCTAAAATCACTCGCAATACGTCTGCCTGATTTGGGTCCACTGTACTCTGCGGTTGAGCTTTCCCTTCCAGTTCTGCCTTTTCTAACACCCAGCCTCTCCACCTTTCGCCCACAAACCCTTTTGTTGGTTCTGTGCTTGTATATATATCCTTCTTGCTGGTGCTGTCTTTCAGTGCGGTGTTTTGCAAATTCAGCCAGAGATGAATTGACTCTATAGCCTTTAGAAAATAGGCTACATGTAACTTGAACCATCTGTCCTCAGCAAAAGCAAAAGCCTGCGATGGCGATTTGATAGTTTTATTGTACTGTGATATCAGGTGCTTGGACTATTTGTTTTGCATTAAAATATGTGGACAGTGATATTTTAATACCGTTACATTATTCTACTAGTCTCTGAAAAATCAGTGCCTTTATAAATTCAAAATGAGAGTTGAAAAGAGAAGGAAGAAAATAAAATGGGGCGTTCTTTGGGTAGGGACAGGAGTCCTCAGCCTTTCCCCTGGTTTCTGTGAGCCAGAAGAAGTGCTCTACCCCTGAAAAACTTGGTCTGTGTTAAAACCAGAAAGCGTTCTTCACCTTTCAAGGCCAGGATTTGTTTCTTTGAAGGTATTAGCCAGCAGCTCACACTTTTTACATTAGATTAAAACTTTATATACGTTATAGACTGACTTTTCATAAAATGTAAGAGCCTGAAGGGCACAAAATTTAAATCCTAGATCCTCTGTTTCTTACCAAATGACCATATCCAGCTCCGTCAGCCATGGAAAGTAAATCTGCATGCACCAGTGAATGCTCTGAACTGGATTAAATGTGAACAAAGAGCTGGAGTTCTTTTAGCTTTGTCCACTTTTTCTTTGAGCTCCTACAGTAAACTGTCAGTACTTGTTTCTCTCTCTCTCTCCCCCTTGCCATTAGCCTCTGGGAAATAGTTTGTGTGAAGAGAACTTGCGCTGGCTCTCTCTCTTGATGTTATCTTCAGATATAGTACCTTTGGGCACTGCCATTAGGAACCTAACATGTTTTTTCTTCGCCTTTAGTTTTGCAGAGAATGCGTAGGGTGCGTCCTGTGAGGGTGGCAAGCTGTAGCTCTGGAGAGCCCTGCAGCCCAGGAGCTGCATGGGCTGGTACCAGCACCGCGGTCCTGCTGCGGGCAGCGGCGGGCAGGGCTGTCTGGGAATGGCACCCTGGCCGGGGCCCAGCTGAGCCAACGCTCCTGGTTCCCAGTGAAACCAACAGAAATTGCCGACCAGTGCGACCTTGCGCTGGAGCGGCATTTGCTTAAGAGTGCTGCCGCTGCCGGAGGTGTGCCCGCGGGGTGGTGGGACGCGTGCTGCAGGTGCTCAGGTCTGGGCAAACAGAGAGGTTGTTATGTGGCTGGTGTGCTCAGAAACACTGGACACCCTCGTGTAGAGGGTTTTCTCAGCTCAGTGCCTCCGCTCCCTGAGTTAGTGGTCTGTACCTCCCCGGGTCCCCAGCACCCTCAGCCAGCTGACTTCCCAGACACATCTGCCAGGGCAGCCTGGGACCCCACATGCCCACTCACGTGGGGTCAGGTACTGCACAGCCCTGGGTCCGGCCACCAGAACGCTAAAGCACTCGATGCCAAAGCCGTCCTGAAGGACTTGCAGCGTGAAATACAGGGGAGCATTGCACCTCCGGTGCGTTCTCCTTCACCAGCAGGACTTCCCACAGAAACGAAATCCGGCCTCGCAGTCAGCACACCGCCAATACCGCAGTGCCCGAGGCCAGGGGCCTCCACTGCCTCATCAGAAATAGCTCATACTCCAGTCTGCCTGCGAAGCTGATGTAATTAGTGAGACAACAGACACCAATTCCTATCCCGCCAAGGCCATGATCTTTCCTAATTTTTTCTGACATCAGATCATCTGGGTCAGGAAATACCTGTCTCCTACAAGTGCCTGCACATATACTTTTACTATAGGTCAAAGGAAACACAACTACTGGCAAAGCAAGAGTGAATTTTTCACTCCAGAGAAGAACATGGCTGGGCTTAGAGAGTGGTCACGACATTTCTGTGGGCTGGAGAGGCCAACGGGCAGATGCAAACTCGCCCCTTTTGGCTTGTGGCACATGAGGACTTATGATTTATATTCCTTTCAGAGGCAATTGTACCTAGAAGGCGGAGGCCCTCAAACTTCAGAAATAAGGTTAGAGAGATGTATTTTGCTTTTGAAGAAGGATTCATTGAGTAAAGATACTGTTTTAAGCAAATACAATAAAGCCATGTCATATTTAGTCTTTCAACAAATTATTTGGGAACGAAATCGTATCTAGAGCAACTGACAGCGAGGTCTTGAGCGAGACTAGACATTGAAAAGGGCAGTGGATGTATATGTAAGACTGATCTGTAAAAGGACTATGTCTAATTAAAAGGACGAGGAAATTACTCTGCCACTTGCTTTATTCAAGTGTGACAGTAATCTCAAAGGGATACTTGTAGGACTGTCTTAACACCAGAGCTCTGAAACTTGAGGAAAGTTATAAAAGCACCAAATAATACTTGCTGCTTTTTCATTGGGGAACAAAAATGTACGTAAGAAAGCATAAAAGAAGGCTCACTGCTGTTAAAGGCAAAACCTATGAAATCTTTAAGAAATGTGAGAAACAGCGTAATAAAAAAGTACCCAAATGCGAGTGTAAAGTTAGTAAAAGCATATTTAAACAGAAAAGATTATTTCCCATTAGTGGATGTTCACTAACTATATTAATAGAGCTGTTGTAACATGTGTTCTGTAGAAACATAACATATTTCGCATTGATATCCTATGGCAAATCCTATTCCAAACTCATGTGGATGAGTTTGGAACCGATTGTGTCCCATATTAAGGGTGACTCATTCCAGACAGTCTTTCATACTTCAGTTGAACATATTATGAAGATCTTATTAAGCACAGCCAAAAGATTTTTTTTCTCATGTTTTTGATTAGTAAATCTGTGCAAAAGAATAATATTTGAAGTCGATATCAAACAAATTTGTTGCACCGAACACTGTGAGCCATGAAATACTACTACCCCTGGCAGGTTGAACCATTTTTCTCATTACAAGAAATTTTTTGTTTCAAATAAAAAATGGCTGGGAAATCACCACAGCATGTGACCTACATCAATCAAATCACCACTGCACTTTCCTCAGAATAGAAGTCTAAAGAAAATCAGGCAACATGCTGGTCTGAGGACTAATTATGAAGAGAGCCAAAAGAATGCTGATAAATGACATAATGCTAGAAACATCACAGATGGGTGGTATTTCCCAATACCACCATCTACCTTCAATAACGGATATCCTATTTTAAAGAGCAGAAACACTTTTTCCAGATTCTAACTCATTATACCCTTAAAAAGGAAGACCTCAGAAGTTTTGCGCTCTCATAGGTTTAATCTTTTGTGTACTATTTCTGACTTTTCTCTATGCCGCCACAAAGCAGGAGGTTCCTTACATTTCTTACATCCACTTGAAAGGGTTTCATAATTATTTTTATACTTTCCACCCTGGAATATTAGTTGCTTTTTACTGTGGCTTTATAAAAAAAAGGTTGACCATGTGCAGCAGCTATTTTCTAAATGCAGCTTCTATTTCCACAATATATCAAAAGAGTAAAGAAAAAAATATTTGTTAATCTTGCGGTATGGTCACAGTACTCATGCACTGTTGTCAGCACAGGCAATCTGAATGAGA
>NW_010557792.1:17900-21584 GCF_000687285.1 Phaethon lepturus | reverse complement strand
CCCTGGGTAAATTGTGTAGTTTAAATTGGAGGACAGAAGACCTGGTGCCCTCCACCCAATGACTAGCGCTGTGCAGAATAGCAGATGAACGTGGAAGTCCGAGAGCAAGGCCAGTAAAAGCTGAGTGGAATGCAGCAAAAAATATTTTCCCCTACATATTTTTTCTTATACTCCCGATAACCTTCATGGCTTGCCATGTATTAAATCAATTTATCACCACTTCTGGGACCAAAAACCAAAAGAGCAGTGGAAAATAAATGTCACAGGTTTCATCACTGTTATTTTTGAAGAATGGTTGGACTTAGGATAAAAAGGACATCACTGTTTTTAAAAAAAGAGATGTAATGTGACAGATTCTCACACAACCTAATAATGCTCTTCTCAAATTAAACCATAAGGCATGGCCCTTGCCTTTTTTCAAGCTGCTATGCGAAGTAAAACGAAGTCTCACAATACTTCAGCTTTCTGTCACTGAGGGGTCCTTCTAGGACAACACCTGATATCCTACCACAGCTGCTCCCCGAATAAACTTCTGCCAAAGCCCTCTCAGTTTTGCAAAAGTAGCTACGAAAGTGGTTTCCATGTATGTGGCTCAGAGTTTGCATCTAGCTTGCTCATTCCTCAATATTTTTCTCTGACAGCTCTGCAAACCTAATCATGGCCCGTGAAAGTCAAATAAGGTTCTGAAGTTTTTATTTATCTTCATCAAGGTACTGCTTGCAGAGATAGCGGGCATGATGTGGCAACACCTGATGTTAATAGCTCAGCAAAATCTGATGCGGATTTGAGAGGAATGATACAAGCAGAAATCCACACTGCCACGTCAGACAGTCCCTCCTCGGAGCAGGTCTCATGCCAGGTATTCTCTTCTCCCTCACCCCCTCCCTCTTCCCTCATATCTGATAACAGCTGCAAGCTCGTCTGTGGGATTCCTTGCCTTTTTACATCTCTCATGAACACATTCCAGTTTTCCCCAAAGAGAAAGTACCTGCACCCTCCTCTCTCTCTGGTCATCAAAATGTAAATCGAGACCATTAATTCACGAGCTGGAACTGTGAGCTTGAGGTTGGATTTCGCAGGCTCTTAAGGGACGTGGTGGGTGACAAAGTCTTCTCTGTAATATCAAATACAAAACCTTCTCACCCGCCCTTCCTTCTGTTGGCAGGAAGTCCCCTTTGTAAAAGTTTTTCTCAACTACAAATTGCCAAACTAATGCTTAGGTAAGTTTTATATCAGGAAATAGACTGAAAGAAGGATGTTCCTACTGTCTGTTGGCAAATAGGCTGCGAGACGGGGGTTTCCTGGTGTAGGACTTTCTGTTTTCTGAGTTGCTAATGACAAAAGATCAGCACTTGAAAGTCGGCTTGACAGTTTTTTGAGGAGTTACTGCTGTGACGGCTTCTTCGTGCATCTGTCTGCAATACTGGTCTGCCTTGCATCTTGTTTTTGTGGATTTTTCTATTGAAAAGCAAAGCAAATATTTCAACAGAAAAAAAATGGAAATAATTTGAAAACATAACTGTCAATGTGTTTGATAAACTACTTGTTTTTAAAAAATAACTCTTGGGAGACCCATTATCACCTAGATTAGACTGGATCAATGCAGTGCCAAGTAAGTGTCATCATGTAGGAAGTTTAAAGATCGGTCATGAAAAGGAACTCAGAAAAAATAGTTCTGAAAAAAATTTGGTTTCTTTTAATGTGCTTTCACCCACTGTTATTGGAATATAGCAGAATTGTCTTAAAGACATTCAAGACGTTATTTTATATTCTAGATTTGTTTAAGTGAAAGTGTGACTTCCTAGCCCCTTACTGAAATGGGATTGTGAGATTAAGGGAAAATTTATCTCGGATCGTTATTTACTGCTTTCCAAGCAAAACTGATGCTGTGGGCATGATGGATTTTAGCTTGTGAAATACTGAATAGTCTTGTTGTCTGGCCTACCTGGGCACTTTGTACAGTGCAGCTAAAATAGACTGAAAAGGGGGATGATGTTACAGAATTACAGATAGAGTTGTTGGTTATATTACCTAATTTACCTTCCTATCACTACATAAGTTTTCTACAGTACATATCTTCCTCTCCAAAAAGCTAATGGATAGCATGCTCATGCCAAAAGTGAATAAAAGATGATGATCAAGGAGTTCTGAAAATGAAGAAACAACATGGCGTTCACTGACACTAAGGCAATTTACAAAGAAAATGAGACAGCAATTTTTCTGGATTTGGACATGTTACCAACATAAGATTTCTTCTTAAATCATATCTATCTTCCTTAAGTTCTGGTCACAAATTAAAAATCACTCCAAAATACTGCTACTTCTAAAAGGCCTCTCTAAAATAGTGATCTGTGCAGTATTTTGCCATGCACTAAAAAGATTACAAATGTCCATTGTTAAAAATGCTATTTTCCCTAATCCCTACTTCAGTCTAGGAGCTCAGTCCTACAGTCAATGTATGGATCGGAGTAATGAAGTCAATGAAATCTTAACTGAGTGAAGTCTGCCGACCTGGACCTCTTCAAAGTCAATATAATTATTCTAGAATCCTACGTCTAGTATGTCTATTTTTAGTTTTGATCTTGGGACAGTAATCTTCATCCATACTCTGGGCTTCTAAATGTCAGTGCATCAAGTTGTCACTAAAATGTAGGATGGACTGGGTTTTTTTAAAAAAGAAAGAAATTAATTGTGTTTATAGTTTATATTTTAGCACGCTATTTCTGAAGAAACTGGAAGTACTCCCAGATAAGATGAACTAAAACTTATTTACGCTCCTTGGTTTGGGAAAACAATGAGTTAAAGTCTTGGGGGTTATTCAGGCAGGGATGTCATTGCTGCCTGTCACTTTGGGCTATGTCATGGAGCCTGAGTCATTCTTCACATTAAAAAAAAAGTAGGGAAAAGAGGAAATGACACAACTGGAATTCATCCTCATCACAGCTAATGTACACAGAGAGAGGAACGGTACAGGGTTGACTCAAACTTCATCTTCCGTGTAAGTCTCCCCACTGGTAGTGAAGCACTCAAATGAAGTGGTGCTGGCATTGTATAGTAAAGAATTGGGAGCAACCAGGTAGAGCATTTTGACAAACGCTTAAGCTGTTGAGAGAAAAGTTTCCAAAGAGTGATAGAAACCAAAATAACAGTCTTACTTGTTCCAGACAACTCATCAGAAAACACCTCTTGTGCTGAACTAATAAAGCCAGGTACTGGCAGGAGTACTAGTTGCAAAATAATATCACTTCATATTGCTTCCAAACATTTTTAACCAATAGCCACACACAGTTAATTATAGGTTCATTTACTTGCATACCAAACTATGAGAGTTAACCCTTAGGTACTTGGCAGATAATATGATGCAAGGCATATATCTCGTCCTGAAAAACTTATATAAATTTTAGTTCTCAAAGCCAGCAGTTCTAGTAAACAAAGGATGTTTTTCCTTTCTACCAAGCTTTTCAGGTGATTTCAAAGTACTTGTACACTAATTTTTCAGTACTGCCTTTATAAAAATGCTGTATTTCTTAGCTTAATTTCTTTGTTAAGTCCTTTGGTCTAGAAAGAAGCACCAGGTATCTTCATGTTTGATTCAGAGAGAAACAGTCCTAATACCTAACATACTTTTCACAACTTGGTAGATGACACTGGAGGGGTACCCATTGCCCGCTCTGCCTACCTACC
>NW_010557792.1:3542-17869 GCF_000687285.1 Phaethon lepturus | reverse complement strand
GCAGGAAAGAGCACCTGAGCTATCTCAGGCTCACTTCCATTCCCTTCAGTCACACTGTTTTGCAGAGATTACACGACCTAGACTGTGGCAGAGGCTTCAAGCCCATTGCCAAGGACGGTTGTACCCTGGGTGGGATATCACCATGCTGGCCTGTCAAGCACCAGCTGCTCAGGAAAGTGATAGCTGTTCTTGTCATTTTAAGAGAAATTTCGCATTACTCCTCCAGCTAATCAGCATGCAATTATTTTAGTTATCATAAGGCAGAAACTTGATCACAATAACACATTGTGTTTTGTGAACATATATCCACACCCTGTGTGTTTATAATTAAAAATATTCACATTACCATAAAGTAATATGATTTTGGTGTTAATTGTAATATTCTTGTGAGAATAATTATTCCACGAAGATGACTTTCAAATTAAGTTTTATACACAAGAGTTTTCCCCCTCCAGTTGCAGTTGGGACAATAGATCCACACTTCCATGTTTTCAAATAGCTTGCACTTATCAGAGATAAGATCCTACCACCAGAGCCTATCTCTTCAGCCTAGCAGCTGCCAAGATCAGCATGCCCGTATCCACGCCAAGAATTTTAACAAGGATCTTCTGGCCTGTTGTCAATGAAAATTTCCTCCTATACAGAAGAAAGTGGAATTTCCTAATTTTATGCATAATGCCTAGTGCAGCCTAAGCAAACCTCTTTGGCTTTCTGTCTGGCTTACCTGGCTTATTAGATTTTCTCCTTTTCATTCTAACAGGTATTTTAAGCAACAGTTGAAGCTTTTGTCTTACAGGTGAGAAATCACGTATTGACAGAAATTTGCCTTTAAGGTGCACCACATTGATGCATGTAATTCCCCTCACCCTCCAGACCAGACATAGCTGTTGCTCTTTGTTAATAGATCTACCTGTTTACTACTTATAGGTGAGCTAAGTAATAAGATCCAACAATAACCATTAATAGTTCTTCTTTATAAGCCATGTATAAATGAGTCTTGACATCAAGATTGATGTTTTTAACAAAGGGTTAACCAATTGCTCTAGGTCTTTAGTTCAGAAGGTCATGGGATGCCTGTAACAATAGCTTCTAAGCATCAGTTTCACCAGTACGTAAAACCCATCAATAAAAGAAACCGTGCATGTCTGTAGCACACATTTAATGTATTAATCAGATACTAATTTTATAAATCTCTATTTAAAAGGAAACTTAACCTAGAGTATAATTCTGTTAAATAGAATTACAAAAAAATCTTAATGCTAAGGTGTTCCTTAGCATAGTTATTTAAATCTATAATGTTCTGGAACATATTTTAGGACTTTGATTACACCTTTTAACCTAAATTTGCTCCAACTATAGCAAGGCAGACTTCTCGGGTTGATTTCCTGAGAAAATGAAGCCTCAGTGCTTACTTGGTATCTGTCTCCCTTCTGCCTTCCTATCTTCTCATGTCCCATTAGTAATGGCCACACCTTTTTAGTAATTTCAACCAAATATACAAAGGGTAGACATTTTGAAGAAAATTCTGTGAAATAAAGGACCACAGGGAGGATACAGAGCCTATCAATACTCCAGGTAGCAGTGTGAACACTAGTGCTGTTAGGTCCTGGGCAATTCACAGAGTTTGCTATCGCCTGTAAGACATGCTTTTGCAGGAGAGCATCTCCATTGTTTACATTTCCCAGAGCTGCTTTTTTTTAACAATGTCTTAATCCAAGCCTTTCGGACACATATTCTTGACTCCTTATTGAACTTCTTTACACGCTAACTATTGTGCCACCTCAATAGTTAATTGTTCTATGACTGCAGGATTTATGTACCCAAAGATAACTGCATGTGCTACGACTCAATTAAAATCTCATGTGGGAACAGCCCTGCAAGAGAATACATGGTTGTACTCGTAATTGTGTATGGTCTTATAGTTAGTATAAGACCTCATATGCTTAAAGCAAGGCTAGTTTCCTTAGTGTGGGTCACCAGCTGATGCTACCACGAGAACCTATTCCTGGAGCACTAGCAAGAGATGTTGGCTTAGATCTGATTTAGGGTCTGTGAATACTGACACTTCCCTTCTGTTTGTCCCATGGGACCAAATGTAGTCCATTAGGTGCAGCTCACTTTTAAGTACCAGAAGGCTCAGGGTCATTTCAATAACCAGTTCTAATACAAATTAATACTAGTGCCTTTTGGCACTAATTGGGTATGCAGAGCCAAACATCCTCTCTGCAATTACCTGAGACCCTTATCCTTTAATAGATCCATTTTACATTCTTCCAGTACCAAAACAGGCCTTGTTTGTGTCCTTGGACTAAAAGGTTGGTCTTCATTTAATTGATTTTTTAATTGTTTATTTCAAAATACCTGGAAATTCTTTCCATTAAAGCAGAAGTCTGTTCCAGTTGTACAGCAGATGCTAGCAATTATTGCTTTTGGTGAATGTTCAGGGCTTCATGACTTCAGAGTTTTCTGCCACTAAGTGTATAATAAAGCATTTGAATCAAACCTTGGTTTAACTTTCACCTTTACCAAAACCTCTATCATCTCTTGTTCCAAACATCTCTACTTAGACCAAGTAACTGAGTTCACGTTACTGACTCATCATGCAAGGCTTTTGAAAAAGTTCCTGGAGGTACTTTCAGCTCAGACTCTAGAGGTTCGGGTTGTAACTGCAGAAGATTCCAGTTTCTGTCCCCGTTGACACAGCACGGTAGCAGAGATTCAACCCCGCAAACCTAGAGTTACATAATGAATGGGATTGTCAGAGATGTAATGAATGAGAGTGCACAGTGCTAGATCTCCAGCATAATTCAGTGTAAACTTTATGTGTAGTATAACCACTGCCTGTTTGTGTATTAAAAATGTCTTCAGTAAATAGCTTGGCCTAACCATTAGTTTCCTGCTAACTTGACCAGTACCTGTCTTCTGTAGTTTTTTGCTAAAATTGCTAAAATATGGGGACAGAAATGTCTACCTTCATGCATGTAAATCAGTCTTAGGTTTGGAAACCTAGATTTGAAGTGTGACAAATGTCATCTGGGGAACACAGGATAAGCAGAACTGTACTCATCAGCCATTTCTGCAAATTTTGCAATGTCTTAGGCCTAAATTTAGATATGAAGCTCAAAAATTTTGGATTCTGATTTAATTTCTCAATAAAACATCAAAAAAAAGGTTAAGAGAAATAATTCAAAGCAAAACAGACAGGCTCATAAGTCAGTTAAGGTGCCATGCTTTCTCTTTCTTACAACTTTTAGTACATGATCAGCGTAAGTTTTACAATACCCAAACATAGCACGTATTTGCTTTGAAGTGATTAAGTTTTGTGGTAGCTACATTTGTTTCAAATTAGTAATGTTTGTTTAGAAAGGAGGGCTTTTGTTCTGTAACAGGAGAGACACTGGAGGCTCTACCAAGGGTCCCATGCAAAGGTGCTGAAAACAGTGGGAGAACCGAATAATCTATGCAGCAACTATCTTCGTCTAGGTGATGGTCCCCTCCGAGTACAGAACGACAAGTGTATGCCCTGTGGGAGATGTCGTTAACTGTCCAAAGAGAAAGACTGAATTAAATTAGAAAATGTCCAAAAATGAGTGACCCAGCCAGTGGCTTTGCTGAGCAAATTAATCGTTATAGCAAGTATGTGATTATTTCAGTTATAAAAGGTGCATGATATTAAATTTGGAGTATGAGATCTTTGTTATTTATTAACAGACCCTGGCCCTCAGTCTCAGCTATCTTTGTCAGCAGCATGACAGATTGTCAGCTCTAGTAATCATATACATGAAATGCATGTTTTGCTCATAATGCCAGAATCCTCTAAAATTGCGACTGCAGGTAAGTGATAGCATTTATCATGCCCTAATCTTCAGCGTAAATCAGGAATTCAGTTTTCAACCACATAAGATATAGGAGGGAGTTGAAAGCCAAAATACAAGTAGGACCATGTATCACAATTTCTGATTAGCTGAAAGTGGAGGACAAGTGGAATGAAAATTCATTCTTGCGGATTACAGTTCTTGTGCAGTCCAATTCCCTCTCATAATTTAGACTAACATTAATGTTCCCTTTATCTTTACTCTGGGCTGTTGAGAAGATGCAGAGCTTGTCTGTCAAGTTTGGACTTGTTTTAAGACTATTATCTAAAAAAAGTAGGAAAGCCATAAAATAGAACTTTGATCCTTTCAAATACAAACAAAATACTGTAAGAGTGCACAGGATGTATTTTTTGTTTTTTCACACCTAGGAAATTTGTCCAGCAGAGTCTGGTTGTGCACTGCAAACACTCAGTGGGGATGGGGTTTTGGGAAGCACTCATTTGTGTCCTCTGGTCCCGCCAACCTCAATGGGAGTTTTCCCATTCAGTGAATTGGACTTCCTCCAAATTCAGTGCTTGGCCTTTCTGGAAATCCTGCTGCCCCCCAACAAACCTGTGATGACGAAGTTGCCGGGAAAGACTTTGTTGCACCTAACGCTCCTTTTCTAGTTGCATTGAACTACAGCTGTGGTGCCAGGCCTTGAGGCTGGATTACTCGGTGAGAAGGGAGGTACTCTGAGCAGGAAGGCTGTGAAGCACAGGAACTGTAGGGTGGGACAGGACTGGGTTTACCTCGGATAATGTGCTATAACGGGACCCCGGTCTGTGGGCAGACACTCCTTCTCTTTGCCTGTACCTTACAGCCACGTCAATGAGATTGGTCAGTCACGTTTTTCCCATGTTCCATCTGGTCACAGTGAAGAACAAGCCACATGTATAGACCTTCTCCTAAACCTTCTCGGTCTGTCTGGTTTAATCTAGGCAAAATATTGTACAGCTTAATTGAGCAAGCCAGCTACCAAGACATTCTACATAGGCCTATTTGGTGAACCTAATACCAGATTTTCTAGATGTTACATGGCAGTTTAGCAGTGGAGGTGCATTTTTGATTCGTTAAGACTACTGTTGCTTCTTCAGTGGAAGTGCTGTGTGCTGCTTTGGCTTTGGAAAATAGTTTGCGCAGTGTTCTAGGCACAGTTATCTCCATTACAGTTGTGCCACCACTCTGCCCCATTCTCCACTGCCAGGCTCCATGTTAACGTGTCTACCAACCTCATCTGTCAGGGCCTAAACAGCTAGAGTTGAAGTCTGTCAGAATTGGTACTGCCACTATCTACAAGGGGCACCTATTTGCCAACAGATTGAGCTCCCCAACTTCCTATGGGAATGGACGCATAGGCGGCCTTTTCCTGGTCTCTTCTCAGCCAGGAAAGAAACCTCAGAAAGGGCTCAGTCAGTTGTGTGTTGCAGCTGCAGCGCAGGGCTAAGCATTGTGCTTAGTTGCTCTTATGCACTCAACACCTCTGTTGACAATGGAGGTCCAAGTGAGGGAGTAGTAAGGGGAGCCAAATGTAAACGAACAAGCTCTTGAGCAAGCGGGCATCACCACTAGTCCTGGGTATGCTTCGCTCTTCAGGATCCCTCACAGGAACTTGTAACTACAAGTGGAAAGTTACTTCTGAAAAATGCTTTCCAACTTCAAGCCACTCTAAATCAGTAACATACCACAGCTATGATCGTTTCACAAGTAGTCAGTACCTACCAGTAAAGAGGAAAATCATTCATCAGCTTTGTATTTAAGGAGCATCCCTAACATTAAGAACTAGAAGCTTCTGAATACAAAAATCAAGAATATTTCTGTGCCCATGCCAAAAAAAAAAAAAAAAAAAGAGAGTGAAAACCCATTCGAAAACGTTAAGTGCAACTGCAAGGGCACTGTTAAGTTCTGAACTCCAAGAAACTCGTGGTTGTGCTGCTGATACTATAATACCACTTGATTGCTGGTGCCAGGAGCATCAGGGCAGCCTCACCCAGTTCTGTCCTGCTCCAAGCTGGTCTCCTAGACTCTCTGGAGTCTATGGTAATTTTCAGCAGCTCCAGACACAGGCGAGCTTTTTTCTGGTGTGCGTATGCCATCAGAGACACACTTTATGAAGGAGCTGAGAGACAGCTGAATACAGAAGTGCATGGTTTTGTTACTATGAGCCAGTTGCGCTGTGTGCAGAGATTGCTTGGGGCCAGATTACAGCTGGTACCTCTACGTGGGAAGGAATCTTTTGGCTCCACTATGGGTCCCGTGTCCTCTTGGCACGTCGGCTGTACCCTGCTAGCACTGCGCTTGCCAGGCAGTATGCATCCCTGGTCACCTTCTGGAACAGAGCTCCCACCAGGAGCCGCTGGACTGCTGGGTTCCCCGTGGAAGGTTGTGGTCTTCCTCGGGCAGGGCCACCCCGCAAGCCCACAAGCTGCACTCCCTCTCTGCAGGCAGCTGAACTGAACCGCGGGTGCAAGCAGGAATACTGCCGTGTTTTCACACGCTTTCAGACATAGTTTGGGCAGCTTATTAAATCTCCAGAATTTCATGCCTATATTCAGAAAAATTATAAATGTTAAATTGTTTGGCAGCCTCTTATTAGTCTTGTCTTTTTTCTAGCAATGCGCTAGAGGTTTACAACCTGTCAAGTGGTTCATCTGCAAGAGCTTGTGTTCTGTGCTGCTTCTCGCAGTCAGGCTGATAGGCTAGTTAAAGTAAAAGGTATCTTGAAAGAAGTAGAAATAGCTGTCTCCTCTAGAGGACAGTTAAACTCTTGCAGTGGTGTGGTGATTGCACAATGCAAGAACTGGAAGAAGTTCAGGAAAGTTATACGGCAGCAATCTCCTTCTGAGGTCAGAGATGCTAGCAAGTAAAGGGGGTGAGTGTCATAAGTGTAGGCTTTACAGGAGGGCTTGGGAGGACTCCTGAGCTCCATGCTTTCCAAATGCTGGTGTTTCACCTCAACATTGCTACAGTTTTCCCTTAAGGATAAAAATACTAAACACTTCAGTCTATTATGAATATTGCATGATCCACTTCAGAAACACCTGGTTTCTCACAGCTTTGCTTGATATTTGCAGCAGCTCTGTTAGGCACGTACTGCACTTCTCCTGTGAGCCTTAGAGCTGAAGGGGAAAACTGAAACGCTACTGATTCGGAGGGTGAAGATACATTGCAAAGTTAGTGCACCTAGGTATGCCTCCAAAGAGAAAAGCTGAATAAAAATCCACCTTGATGTGCTCTTGAATTGCAAAAGCCTTCTAATGCAGCCTGTGCCCATGATTTATAACAATGACTCATAATATTGCATTATACTTAATATGATGTAACGCTGATGCAAGATGCCATTCGTGGAATTTCAATGTCACAGAGAAAAAGAGAGGAGAGAGCAATCTGGTCATGTACTTTGCCGTGCTGTCAAAATGAAAAGTTTACAGCCAAAATATGTAGCGCCTTTCGGTACCTACTTTGCTATTTTTTAGCAGGCTAACTTGGCGGATAACTTTTTTATTTCCTGGAGCATAAGTATCTCTCAGACATACCATACACTTACAGTAATTTAATTAACTTTGTACTTGAGAAGACAAATTTGCTAAGAGACAATTCAGCCTTGCAATTATAACCCCTCACAAGGAAGTTTGCAGGGCAGATCAGGATTATGCTTTTAAATTACTTCATGCTTTATCTCTCTTTTCTGACCCAGCTGTTACGAATTCTCCTCCTGTTCTCCCTGTACTGCTTGCTTCTTCCTGCAGTGAATCAGCACTTCAGGAAATACTAATTCAAAGAGGAAAGACACCCTAAACTCTGTCTCTGGAGGTCAGAAATAGTGGCTCTCCAATAGGTTCGACAAATCATGTGAGGCTTCTCGGGCTGCTTGGGGCCAGCTCTGTAGGGTGGATGCGACCCGTGTTCTGAACTCTGCCCCTTACCCTCCGAGTAGCCTGGGAACTTTGACGTTGTGCCTCTGTGCTACAGAACTGAGTCCCGTGGTTCGTGGCCAAGACAGAGGGAGAAACACAGAGTTAGCCCTGTCCTTTAACAGCAAGGAAAACTGTTCCTCGCTCCACCCCGGCCGCGGAGGCATCACGGGCGCTCATTCCGCGGGAACCGCTCCATCGTCTGCAGTGTGGGAGCCGCTGGAAATGGAGACGTTCCGCGCGTGCTGATCTCAGGTGGGATGCGCTGCTGCCTATGCACAGGAATATTTTTCAAGCATTGCACTAGCAAGGCTGTTCAGGAAAGGAAACAGCAGCTTGGATTTTCTCCACCTATGACCTCTAAAATCCTCCACGTTTGACACAGTCAATTCTTATTTGCTTCTAGAAAGAGCTGCCAGATGCTTGTACTATTGCTCTGGCAGATTCATGCGTTCAGTAGGTTCACTGAGACTGTTGTCGGCACCGCAGGCAGCAGAGAGACATCTGCCTAGGTAAGACAAGATTACGAGAAGGTGGAAAGTCTTGAAATTAGATCTCAAAAAAAGTCTGGATCAGGCTTTTCCTGGTGGTCCTCTGTTGGTTTGTACCCCGCAGTCCCGCCTGTGCTCAGTTTCCCCGGTAAGCCCCGCAGGCCTGCCCACTGCAGTGTAAAGCCTGTCATCTCTTGCTCACCAAGATCGAACAGATTCATTTACTAGTGATTCTCGAGAAGACAACTAGATAATAATATATGTATGATTTACTAGAGTGCATCCTGAATCATCTGCAGCCAGCGCCATGCTAAAGAAGGACCTTTTCACGGATCATTCGTGAGCACGCAGGGGAGTGGGCACAGCACACGGTGCGGTTTCACCTTGCAAGACCGGAGAAGTAGAGGGGACTGACTTTTGAACAGCATAGCGGTGCCTACAGGTGAAGATAACAAATCAGTAAGAATTGAACATCTAGTTTATTTTTGGAAGCCCCATAGGTGCCAGTCTGTCTCCTAAGTGCATAAATATCATCAAAAACCTAGCCATGGGCGAGTAAAGCTAGACAAGAATTTGTAGCCCAGAGGAAAGCCACCAAGAATAGATTGTGTAGAGGCCGATAAGATCCTTATTGCTCCAAAAGGGAGAGTACCACCTCAAAACAAGACAGTCTTTGTTGTGAAAGGGTTAGGTAGTGAGAGACCTAGCTTGCCAAATACCCATAATGGCCTCCCTCTGCCAATTGTCTTTAAATACTGTGATCTTTCACATAAGAGCAAAGCCTGAAAGGAATCTCTCTAGCAAAAACATCATTTATTCATTCTCTACAGGACGGTGGAGCAACGTGCCTCTTCTCAGTCATCTTACTCTTTCTTTCCCCTAAAGATTTCAAACAGAGATTTGTTCAAACAAAGATCAGTAATTTCGCTCTGTAAGGGATGCAGGAAGAAGCGTAGAAATATCTCTAGATCAGAACAGTTCCTGAGCCTGCTGGAGAAATGGCCGATCGCCAGAGATAGCACGCACCACTGTTCTCCCAGATAACAATGCGTAGAGCTGATCTTCCAGGCATAATCTTTTAGGACAGCAAATTGTGCAAGTATAGGTGAGAAACACAAGGAGCTCATGTCCTCAAGGAGAGGCTGATGAATGCTTTGCCTTCCCACAAGCCAGCTCCAGGACTAGTATCGCTCCTCCTCTACCCTAGGTCCATAACTGGGTGATAACAGATCCAAGAAATGCAACTTCTGGTTTTTGTCTATATCTTCGAGCTTTGTAATTGAAAAAAATTTCTGAGGTAGTAGGCAGTTCCATCTATGTCTGCAGTCCTCTATAGGCTGCTGTGTTGTTTCTTGGGAATGTTTTACAGCCAGCGCCTATCGAATAAAAACAGACCTTTCAGGGAAGTAGCTTTCCCACAAAGGTGAAACTCCTCTGCTATTTTTTATTTCAGAGGACTTGTGCTTGTCTGTGCAGACTGTGGGCCTCGGTGCTTTACCAGGCTTTTCAGTATGTGCCTTCATGCTACCAGAAGCCAAGTACTAAAGGTACTGAATCTCAGATCATTCGATTAGCAAGTATCACCGGTTAGTCGCTGAGGTATTCTCAGCATGCCGTCTTAATTTCGCTAGTGTTTTGAAGTACCATGTTTGCACTAGAGAGCCAGACACGGGCATTTGCAATACTAAGCAGAGTAAAAGCCATACTCCAACCTATGAAACTCCTACAGCAGCATTAAATAAAAGAAAAGTTAGGCTTCTGTTTCGGGTGGAAACGGCTTTTCTTCAATGCCATCTGCTTGGCTCCAGCGTAAGTGGAGATGTCTCAGAGCCTACAGGTAATTGCCACAACAAATACAGTATCCACAAATTACCTGCTGTTCCTGACTTCCTTCTCCCATTTGCTTGTAAGTCACACTAGCGCAAGGCTAAAATCAGTACTAGCGCGCGGGCTTGCAAGCGGTGAAGGAGGTAAAAGAGAGAGCTAGGAAAGCGAGAGGATTTACACTCCTTCTGTAAGACACGATCAGCAAAACGGCGTCTCCCGCAGGGAAAGCAGCGCTGGCCTGTACCCGCACACGGCTGGATGAGGAACCCCCGGCTGGAGCATCTGCAGCGGCTGCCACCGGCGATCAGAAAACCGGCCGAGCGCAGCCAACGGCAACGGCGGCAAATCTGGGGCAGCCCCCGAGCCCCCGAGCCGCTGCCTTCCCCGGCGCTGGCTCTGCAGCAGCTTTTGGGACCGCCCGGTCCCCAAGAGCGGGGAGGGAGCGGGCACCTCGCTGTGCGAAACGACAAACCAAACCCACGGGACGGGGTAGCAGCGCGCCAGCCTGTGGCCTTTCTGCTAAAGGCTTTTTCTCCTTGTGGAGGCAGCCCTCGCACAAAGGGCAAGGTTTAAACAGTTGGGTGAAAACGATCCCTTTTCAAATGAGTGAGAGGTTCATGTCTGAACCTGACGAGAATCCCATTCACCCGCACAGTAGCAAGCAAGCTTTTTATCCTAAGCACCGTCTGGCTTTCCAAACAAAATGTTTGTTTCCTTTCTTCCTTTTACAACGAGTAACATGGAGACAAGTATTGGATGGACAGATGGTCCAACGAGCTTGTATAACTTGCAAAGGTGCCCGCTTGTCTACTTCGAAACGAGGTGAGCGTCACAGCGCGCTGTCGTTCCCACGCACTGCACGCGACCCAACCCCATCCCCGTTCCCGGCCGGAGGCGGCCGCGCCTGCGGGGAGCAGAGGTACCTACCTTCCGCCCGGCCTCGTTGTTGTGCAGGTTCATGAGCGTCCTTGCGTTTTGCTTAATCTCCCGGGCGTCCACAAACACTTTGGCAAATCCTATTCCGTATCTGATGTCAGCGGAGCAGCCTCCCCACTTCCATCCTTCCTCCTTATGGTACTGCCCTTGTTTTTCTTTGTCACAACCACAGTCGCTCAGGTTGCCCTGCGTGCAGGCAGCCGTGATGGCATGTGCTACTCCAGCAGCAATGATGGCGTACGTGAACGCTGCTTCTCTGCTACCTGAAATTAAAACAGTGCCGTAAGTAGGCGATACAGCCTGGCGACGTTAGTTAGGAACGGACGGGCAAGTTCCTGCGGCGCAAACAGCAGAAGGCTATTATTAGAAGTGCCGTAAATCTGCAGGCATAAGCAGGTCTCCACTTCTCTAAGTATTAATTTTTGTGGATGTTCGCTCTCTAAAATGATAGCTTTCCATGAGGTGGTAGGAGATAAAATATTATTTAAGCCACTTCATATATATATTTTTCCAGATGGTATTAGAAGTAGTCAAACTAAACTTTATATAGCAGAAGGGTGGGGTGGCACATGCTCTAGCTCAAAAAGAAAGAAAAAAAAAAAAGAGTGGAATTGGGGGTGAAATTGCTATAACATACCTATTCAACTTTTTAAAAATCAGCTCAGAAATGGGATTCTGTTTAGAAATTTAATTCTACACTAAGAAGTATTTTTACAGGAAAGCAGCCTCTGTTAAAAATCTTGTTCTGAAAATATTCTAGCTGAACTGGAACATTTTTTCACATGGTAGGTGTCACAAAGTTTCCAACATGGACATTTGTGCAAACTCAGTGAAATAGGTTTTGGTTTTAATTTCAAAATTTCTCACAGGATGGCAAAAAATATCCTGGCCTGTTGTAGGTACCATGACAAAAAGCAAGGCAAAGTAACAGCCTCACCAGAAGGCTGTGAGGAAGTGGATACGCCAACATTATTTTGTGCAACATGGCTATAATGACAGGCTTCTGTTCGTTTGGGGGGGTTATCACTTTCAATCTATGATTTAATTTATCGTCTTGGAGCTTTCTTGCATTCTGATGTGTCAGTTTTTCATGTGTGGATCCTATGGGATCTGCAAGGCTTTTGGAACCGTTTCTGCTGAGAGAGGGCCTCTTCAAAATTCAGGAGGTTTGCAGAGGTTCATACAGGTTGCCCATGCATTTCAAACAGCCCTTTAAATATTCTTGGATGTCCCAGACCAAGAACCTACCCCTACTCTTATCTCTCCAATGACAAAATGTACTCTTGCATCAATAGGATCAGAATCAGGCTCTTAATTAGGAGGGGGCAGATGGGAAGATCAGCTTCCCTTCTCCAAACACCACCAGTTAGGTTCTGGCAGACCCCAACGGCTGGCAATAGTTTATTATACACGAAACAAGCACATTTCTGCTGTTTATTGGATTTAGAAATCATCACTTGGGAAAGAAATCTCACAAGCACATCGTTCTCAGCTACATCACTTTCACATACATGATCTGGATTTCTGTACTTGTCACTAAATGGTTCTTTTAAAGAAGAATACTCACTTCCTGATGGCAAGGAAGTAAAATGGAAAACAAGATGACATAATCAAAATCAGTTAATAGGCAACTTCGTGCCCTTTTATTAACATAGGCAGTATTCCCATTGATACTGCTATGCACTGTGTTTATCGAGGAACTTGTAGTCAAATATCAGACTTCCTTCTTGCTTTCCCCTATTTAAAAAAAGAAAAATCATAGAATGTTAAATCATTATGACTGTGGACTTTGCTGATGAGGCTTTCTAGAACCAGTGACTTTTTATGAAAATCTGAATGTTGGATGGAAATCCCAGGATTTAGGTGTATTTGGAGTTGTGCTCTCTGTGTGGCTGGGTGGGGGCCAGAGGAGGCAGGTGAAAGTGGGGTCCCACTCCAGAGTGAACCCGCAAGGACCAGCCAGGGCACCTTTCTAGTTCCTCCTCCAGTTTATCCTCAACAATATCCTCACTATTTTAAGCACAACACTATGAAAGATGCGCTGATAACCAGGGGAAGGTGCAGTAAGAGGTCCCGGGTTCTCCGCTCAGAGGGGAGCAATGCATTACGCCAGACTTCTGTTTCATGACGCAGCAAATGGGACATCATCAAAAAAATATTTTCAGCTGAAATTGGCATCTGGTTGTGTTTTCCCTTTGGTTGGATGGGATTTTTTTAATCTAGCACTAGTTGTTTTCAAGATCTAGAATAAAAAACAGTGGGAGATCATTTTAATCTGACACACTCAACATTGTAAAGAGTGAGCAGCTCTTTTGCTTCTTAGAGGGTAGAAAAATGCAACGCAGAGAGCATAAAACTAGCACAAGCAGAATCAGAATCCAATGTCGGGTTTGATCATAAAATATGTTAGAGAAATTAAGCTATTTTACAAGTTTGTCTTGTTTGGGGGAAAAGTTTAGCAGCTTTTTAAAACTAAAAGGAGATTTCAAGGTAAACAAAGCAAGGGTCTGGAGGAATTGATCTAGGTAGGAAGCACCTTGGCACTTGTGAAATATTGAAAAAGTGGCATGGGCTTGTCATGTCTTCATCAGACTATCCCTCTTTTCCATAAATGATTCACTTTTTTAAGCTTCATTACCCTCATCTGGCTCATAGAAATGTCAGCATACGGGCTAGGGGTAAGCGCAGCCCATCTTGAGCCTCTTCAGTGACAAGGCAGTAGCTACCAAAACAGTGCAATCGGGTTTTTGTAACCAAATGGGATAACGTGACTACCCGTGTTTTCCTGCCACTTTTAAGTAGCAAATACTAGTCCTCTACTTCTCCTTTCAGCAGGCAGTTGAAATGCCTGGAGGATCTCAGGAAATGCTGCTTTAACGATGTACGCTGGGGCAGCTGCTCCTTGCAGGCAATGGTTTGTTTCCTCCGAGCTTCTGCTGATGCTCTAGAGCAGGCTGAGCAAGGAAGTACTGCTCCATATTCAGTCTAATCTCAAAATACGGGTAGGTTGAAACCTCATCACTTCTCAATTTCCAGAGATGAACAATTTGGGAAATGACTTGATACAATCCTCCTTTATTTTCTTTCTTGTTTATTTTTCAGCCTACGCTTTTTGTGTGCATCCGACAACCAACTTAGACCTATGCCTTACTTTCTCTCTGAAAATCTACTAGTAAAAAATTCAGGATCTTAGTGTTACAAAAAGGTCAGGCTTTGATATCAACACAATACCAAGACTCTCTCATATTTATTTTAAGCTGTAGGTGATGGTGACTGTAGCATCACCAAATACTTCACAGCTGGGA
>NW_010557792.1:0-3511 GCF_000687285.1 Phaethon lepturus | reverse complement strand
GGACACAGAAAGTTAGCAAAGCAGGAGGTATGGTACAAGACATAGAGTAAGGAAAGAACAGAACTGGCAGCAATGCATCACACCATATGAAAGGCAGACCCCGCTTCGGCTAATGACCAGAATAAGCAAAACACTTCTTTCCTAGAAAAAATAGGTAGTTTAGTAGGCTGATGGTAACATCAAGGGTTTCACTCTTCTGTGTAACTAAAAGAGTGTGGAAAAACCTAATCTGCAGTCATTACCTTCTCTAGATGGCTAGGGAGATCAGACAGTTGCTGGAAGAATAAACTACTATGTTTTCAGCAGTGAGACCAGAGAAGACCAGGAGAGAGTTTAAATAAAATGTACTCATTGACACGAGCTACTCAGACTGTCTCTTGACCAATTTTCTGACCCGTTCGCTAGATGCGTTGGGTGGAGACCCAGGAATTAAATCTTCTGGCAGCCAGTTCCCGCTGAACCCATCCTTAAACTGCAACTGGTCTTAAATCTATGATTTTTTAAAAAAATATTTGGAAAAAAGTTAAAATTTAATTTAAAAATTCATACAATGAACAAAACAGTTATCTTTGTAGGAGGATTGGTCCACATCTGATCCCAGTGCTGGGCCAAATTATGAGGTTTTTGTGGAGGCTTTTCCATCCAGTGACTTGCAAGGGTGCACATAGAACCACTTGCGATGAGTAAACTGGCAGAAGAAAGAATGACGGACGCCCGAGACCTACAGGAGTTGTGGAGAAAGGTGGAGACTTAGCTACATGTGTACAAGAACTGTCCTTTCAGCTCTCGAATGACACGTTCTTCTCATTGGGTCGAGCAAGCGAAGGCCGAACGCACACCAGAGCCGAACTCTGAGCACTAGAAACTTCAGAAAAGGACCACGACACACAGGTAAGTGCAAACATAACTGTTTACCGGCACGGGCGGCTCTCCTGACGCCGCGCACAATTCTACGTGCAACTCGTGCGCACCTCGGAGCGCTACTCCTGCACTCACGTGCGTTTCGTTGCTCTCGCGCATAAACGTCGGCAAGACCGGGCTTCGGCTGAGCAGCCAGTGCCTGCTCGCGCATCAGCTGCAGAGAGTGGTCTGCATTCTGGTTTTAATTTAGCTAACTTAATATTTTTTAAGTTTAATCTTAAAATTCGAACACTTGGTGAAAAAGCTTCATTCACACCGATTAGAAATGAGAACTTAGTTTTAAAAAGAAGCACAATACCTTGATGTTGCATGGGAAACAGGACCTAAGCCTGCAAGACACAGAGTGGATTTACCTGCAGGAAGCCGGTAGGTGCTCAGCAGTTCGGTACCTCTCGGGATCTAAGTGTGTTTCTAAATAGCTTGGCCCGCCCTAGCAGTCCCCCTCATAAATTGACTAAGCTGTGAAATAAAAAAGACAAATTTCTATTTATCTCACTGGAATACATGGGTTGTATTTTTTGCTATTTAAAGCCAAAGGGTCAGAGAGGGAGTTATCTGCAGTGACATGAGCTGAAATATGATTGTGAAAATATAAAGATGGAAAATACAACATACTTTGCCAATTATGTGCCATAGCTAACATTACTTCACATCTCTCTATAGAGGTCATAACTCACAGCTAGGAAAAAACGAAGAACAGAACTCATCCCCTGCCTACTTTGGGGTGTGCCTCCTCCTTCCTTGGTGGACTATGTATGGTCTTGCAGTTTTTTTTATTTTTATCTTTCTTTAACCTATCATGTGTGATTAATAAAAATAATAGCTTTAAAAAAACCACTGAAGTATCCCCTTCCTATTTTTCTTCCCCTTCCTGTAATGGTTCAAACTTTTGAGGGGTTTGGTGCTTTTAAATTTTGTACCGACTTGAAATGAAAATGACAGTTCCCTATAAATTGGCAGCACGTTCTTTGCAAAGATTAGTACCAATAAATAAAATAAGCGGAGTTGCTCTAAGAGACATTTGAGACTCTGAGGTCTTTAGTCACTGCCCACTTTCACGAGCTAAAGTTTGTTTCATTAACGTCATGAAATTCTTGGAGAGGATACACTCCAGGTATAGTGCTTATTTTTGAAAATACCCTGTTTAAACTTACAGTTACTACTCAAGGTATGCACATTACAAAAATCACAGCCAGTATTTTGGAGTTCAAACAACGGTTTCCCCTTTTCAGACAGCTCTCATCCCTCCACGCCGCTGCCTTACTTTAGAAAACCCCACGTACTGACCCTGCAACAGGAGATACCTCTTCTACCTGTCTAATGAAATGTAGTCTTTTTGTTTCTCTGAAACATGTACTCACAAGACACATCTGAGGGCAGGTATGAAAACCTCCTGATGGGAATTCCAACTGCGGTGACCTTGGGGCAATGTTTTATCTTACTGTGACAGTCCCTGCTGAAAAAGATTGACTTTTTGGCATAAAGCAGCATAGTGGCTTTTGGATGTTCAGGCCGTATTTCAGCCTGCCCTCTGTTTTGCCTGCAAATAACTGTTCTCTGCCATTAAAAACTGGTTGTAAGGGCTGGAAACTTAGCACAGAAATGCAAATCCTGACTCTGCTTGAGTAGGTAGCAAGACTCATGTTAATACAATAATATTTCTTTCCTGTGTATCTATCTCAGGGGTTTTGTAACACCACTGGTTCAGAAAACAGAGTATTTATCAATCCTTCTTCTAAATATTGACCACGCTGAATAGTGCAGCAGCACTTAGAACCTAGTTTCCCACAGACTTGCACAGGTAATCTACCATGCAATATAAAAAAAGCAAGCATTTTCATGATGACCTAACTGTGGTTGCTTACTTGGTCTGTTATTTTGTAATTCAAAGAATCAGACTTTAAGACCTGACACAAGAGACTATACCAGAATTTAAAACCAAAAAGCTCTAGAAAACGGTTGAAGAGTAAACCCTTCCTTGAACACACCTGTACCGGGATGTTTTCAAAAGTGTTTGTCTTTAAGTCAGTGACAAAATGAAGTTTTACTGTATTATTTTTCTTTTAACTCTTAACTGTTTGTCTACCTTTTGACCAGGTACAAAAATGAGCTAGGTCTTGTTCTCTGTTGCATCCTAGCAAAAGTGATAGTTCCTGACAGTTGCTGAACAAGCTAGTTAGAGTTTGGCTTGTAGGATAGCTGTCCTCTTTCACTAGGCAAGAGTGGGAACGTCCCTTCTCCCTTTATGCTGTTGAAGCCATAGAAGAAAAGTTTCTTTCAATACATGGGAAATAAATCACTGCTGAATTCAGCCCAGCGAGCAGTCTAGAGCTAACAGTGTACTGTATAAAGGCAAGTTAACGGCCTCTCCTGTTTTTAGCGTGTACATCTGGGTACATCTGTAATGATCCCTGAGTCAAAGGCACTGTGCACGATGTTCATGGGTGCTGACTTGGCCCGCTACGCTCAAACGTTTTAAGACTCGGTTGTCCATGTAGATTCTTGTTTTGATTTCAGCTTTCCTTATTCACATGAGTGACGTCAGATGGATGAGGGTATGAAGGTGATTATATTTTTATATATATATAAA
>NW_010557791.1:347-1604 GCF_000687285.1 Phaethon lepturus | reverse complement strand
ACAGGGCAGGTGCGTGGAGGGGCCGGTGTTGGGACGGGGAGGCACCGAGGTCCTCCCGTTGGGTCTCTGCCCTTAGAGCTTCACAGGGTCAGAAAATCCCGGCAAACACAACCGATTCAAGGTGCCGCCTCTCCCCGCCAGTGCACACGCAGTGTTCGATAGAAACCCGGCTAAAGAAACGGCTGTCTTTCCTCAAACCCCGGCCGACGTAAAAAAGAGGCTTAGACGGAGAGCATCGTCAAGCTACTCCGTAGCCATCATCATCATCATCATCAAGCCTGTCCGTTTGATTTAAAAGCAGCACGACAGGGACCGGGCTGCCACTGAACAGCCTCTCCCCAGCTCTCCTTTCTTTGCCCCCCCAACCACACGGCTTTTTACCCTCAGCTTTGCGGGCTGCTGTTGTCGGTTTGGGTTGCTCGGCACAAACGTCTTTTACGCGTCTCCAGCGAGCGGATTGACGCCGGGTGAACACGGGCTCGAGTGGGAGCACTGGGGTTGCGGGGCTGAACTTCGGGAAGGAAAGAAGTAAAAAGAGGCGAGAGAGATTGAGAGAGAGAGTCTCCCAGGCAGCTTGATCCCATTAGCTCCGTCCTTGGGTTGCATATTTATACGGTCTAGGAGGTGAACAGATGGACTATCAATTTAATTCCATCTTCAACACCATCAGAGATTGATTTTCTACTCGCTTTTAATTTTGCCATAATTAATTAGATCATTACAACTGTTTTCTATTGATCTCCCTATTTAAACCTCAGATGCAAAGGGACTTCGGCAGATCCTTTAAAAACACAGAAGGGAAAAGGAATAGAGGGGATTGCAAACTTTCTGAAGGTTTTTTTGCAGTTTCGACTTGGAAGATTTTCGGTGCAGAACAGCGAAAAAAAAAAAAAGCCGCTGTGGCCTTTTCTTTTACGAGGCCCTTTTCGTTGCCTTTATATTTTTCCTTTACGTTTTGGTGAATCTTTGTCACGTTTTTATACAATATACAGCGTATAGAATAGATTAAATCGGTTCGATGATGAAAATATATGCTCGCCCGTGTATGTGTGCATGTATACGTACATACACACACAGAACGTCTTTAGTATTGAGATTTACCGAGGTGGTGCAACATACATTTATATATGGGGGATCTATCGACAGGAGGGAGATGCGGTTTTCCGAAGGGCGGGCGGTTTTCTTCGTCTCCCGTACCTGTCTCTCCGTTTCGTGCACCCGGATCACTCTCTAGGCAGGGAATATTTCGCCCTGCCA
>NW_010557791.1:0-236 GCF_000687285.1 Phaethon lepturus | reverse complement strand
TTTTAAACCGCCGTTTCGGTTTCTGTCTTTTTTTTTCTTTGCTCCCCCCCCTCCCCAATCCCTAAATTAAAAGCTGCGTTTAATATACGTAATTTGAAGGAATCAAACCGCGTAATTGTGCTTTTACCACGAGCGGCAGCGCCGCGGAAAACCTCTGCTCTCCGGCGGGGTTTGTCTGAAGCTTTGTTTGCAAATCATAAAACTGACGGCGGGGAAAGGGCGGGGGGGGAGATCCG
>NW_010557790.1:382-966 GCF_000687285.1 Phaethon lepturus | reverse complement strand
GGGAGAGAGGTGGGCAAAGTTGGGGTGACCGTGCGGGGCGGGGAAGCCGTCAGCAAGTATGTGCGTGTAAAAGGTTACGGGGAACGGTGGAAGTGAAAGGGGAAGCGGTGTATAGCAGGAGACAGCACGGGGAAATAGGGGATGGGGTGGAATAATAAAGGGGAAAGCAAGGAGGGGGAGCAAAAGAGGAAAAGGAGAAACGAAGAGTGGAAAGGGCAGGCAGCCGTGGATGGGGGGAATCGGAAAGAGAGAGGACGGGGATGCGAAGTGAAGAAATCAAAAAAAAAAAAAAGGAGAGCAAAAAGAAGGGAAAGGAGGAGAAGAAGAAATGGATCTGTAACTCTCAGCTGGGGAATTGTGTCAAACAGAAGAGCACATAAAGCGCATTCCTTTTCAGAGGCCGAGTCATAAAAATTAATACGGAAAGTGGATGAAGTCGGAGACTCGTGTGAACACCGCTTTCAAAAAAGATCACAGGCGCTCAGATGATTGCAGAGGAATACATGAAAAAAACATTAAGCGCCGCTTGTCAAAATGTGCCTCGCAGCGGTTTTTTTATTAATGCACATACACATACATGCAGT
>NW_010557790.1:0-290 GCF_000687285.1 Phaethon lepturus | reverse complement strand
AGAGTTTGTGGGTGGGTGTAGGGGAGAGAGCAAGAGAAAAAGAAAGAAAGAAGAGAGCTGCAGCTGCCTGTCCCTTACCGGTGGAGTTGGTAGACATGCTCTTCTTATTGCTTCCGAGCTGGAGTGTAAAGAGGGGTATTTGTGCTCAGGTAGGGTGGGATGCATGGCAAAATGCGGCTGTTTGCTGTTCATGGACATCATCTTGAAGGCTTGGCATGTAAATCCACAAACACTCCTAAAGTCGGGGCAAAAGTGCTCTCCGGGCGCTCTTCTCCCGCCGGGGGAAGCCG
>NW_010557789.1:0-11637 GCF_000687285.1 Phaethon lepturus | reverse complement strand
GACCGGCCCGGGGGAGGGACGGGGCGGAGCGGCATTGCCCTGCCCTGCCCTGCCTGGCCTTGCCGGCCCTGCCCGCCGCTCCCCGGGTCTCCGCTATCCACCGCGGCACCGGTGTCCCGGGGAGGGGGGACACGGCAAAGGCGGCTGCCCCCTCGTCATTTGTGCGATGCGCTTTGCCGCTGCGGAGGTGTTGTAGTTTGAAAACCTTTTCTCTATGGCGAGAGAGGTGGTTTTGAGGGAGCTGGTGGTGATCGGTGGAGCGCTAATTAATTAATCTCGGCCATTTTTAGGTGCACGAATTGTTGTTTCTGATGTGACTCCAGTTTTTGGGCTGCATGAAGTTAGATCCAATAAAATGATAAGTTTTGGTTGCAATGCCAAATGCCCATTCAATCATAGCTAGCGTCTGAAAGGTGATTTTCTTTTTCCTAAGCCAGTGGATTCTTTCTCTGCTGTTTGGCTTGGAACAAACACTATATCCTTAACCATTAGGCTGCAGTAAGAACTGCAGTCCTTTCCTAGGAGACTTGTAGTAAATAATAACATCCGTATTTTTTTTTAAAAAAAGAGAATTCACACCGATAAAGTACTGCAAAGAGGATGGGAGTGATGCCAGTTCTGCAAATGTGTGTGCAGGGGATGATAACGTGTAGGAAGGGTCTGGGCTTGGAAGAGCAAATACTCCTCACAGTTTGCAACTGCCAGTGTCAGTCTCACCTGAATGGGGGTTTGTTCCCTGGTTTATGTTTGGTTTGTTAGTTTGATTTTGGTTTTGGTTTTTTTAACCTAGGTTTTATATTTTTTACATAGGAAAATCCTTGCTGCCTCTAGGTAGCTACTTGATGCCTTTTAGCAAATTGATACTTGCTGTACTTAGGACTTCTCCATAGCTGTTCTTCACACATTTATTTCTTATTTTGGATCTGGCAGATTTTGCTCTGCCCTGAGATTTCATGTTACCTTCTGGCCACGTCTGTAACAGGAGGATTTCCTCCCCTCCTAACTGGCCATACTCACCAGGTGAAGAAAATGGCTTGGGTTTGCACCTATGCTACCAACAAAGAGGCCTTTCACAGGAAAAGACCACAGATAAAATGCAACAACTTAGTTTACAAAATAATTTAATATAATGTTTTGATACCACTAACACATTTAAACTTCACTTTTTGCCCTTATTGCTTTTCTGCTAAAGCATTTTGTTCAGTAGTGGTGGAAGGAAAGTGTCCAGAAGTATAGTCAGAAGATTTCCAATCTCCTGTTCTGCTCAAGGTGACCAACATCACACGCAACCCTTAAGAAAAAAAGTTGTTCCTATTTCAAAGTGTCAGTTGTGTCCCATTATAAATACTAAACCCAAATAAAAATAAAATTATTAAACCAATAAATTAAAAAGCCAATAGCTGTGGGTAGTAATAGCAGATCTCAAGGACAAAAGAAGTGGGGAAAAAATGGGAAAGTATATCAGACCTAATCAAAAGCCCAGTGAAACGAGTGGAAAGTCTCCCATGGATAGTCCAGTGCTTAATGTAATAGATCAGACATGGACCATTTAGTGCCAATGGCTATAGTTAGAAATAATTTCCACTCTGGTAATCCAGGAGTGATTACGTGCAATCCACTGTGTCAGATGCTGTAAATCTAAGTAATTTACCTGAATACATCAGAATTACGTTGCTGCAGCTGGATATTGGGATTTGGATTCCTGGTATTTTTGTGTTTGCAGAGGAAATAAGACTGTTCCTTTTTTTTTTTTTTCTGTTGAAAAAAATTTAAAAATTAAGGTCCAGTTCTCTGGAGTGCTCAGCAATTTTACCTACTGTGAAAGGCCAATGATGTTTTTAGTGAGAAGACAATTAGAAAAGTTTGTGCAACTCATGTTCTCATCATGCCATGCATTATCCCCTCTTGGGTGGTGGCTGGGCCATAGATGGAGACTGAGAAATTGGCTATTTCCATGGGTGAGAGGACTGAACCTTTCCCAAGCAGTAGAAGCTGACTGACGCTGGAGTCTGCGGTGACCTTTCTGGAGATGTCTTGCCTGTGAAAGGATGACACTGGTGGAACACTGATTAGCTGGAAGAATCACATAATCGATATGAAAATGTACTGGTAACTTTCCACAAAGAAAGCAAGCTAAGCTGTAGCAGCAAGGAATGTGGTTTAGCTGCTTCAGCATGGACAAGACAATATTTCAAGCATCACCAAATCATGGTTTCTAAGAATTAAAGCTGTTGACAGATTTTCAAAATGTTTTGACAACTCATTTCACTAAGATTTTTTTACTTACAGTCTTGAAAATTTGTCACCGTTTTGCAAAAATACTCAATTTTTTTGGTTATAAAGCTAGGATGAAAAAAAAGAAATGTCCATATATTTCTTTTCATTAAAGTCTTGCTGCAAATGTATGGTCCTTTCCGAAGTAACTAATTCCTGGAAAAACTCCATTAGCTGGATACAAATCCTCCACAGCTACAGGACTTTGGCTTAAAGGAAGGTCACGGTTTTGGTTAATGTGATCCAGATACCACAGTTTGTTTGAGGAAACATCCCAAAGCTGCTTCTGTGTCGCTTCTTGGCGACAACTCCTAAAGGCAGTCATTTGGTTAAATGAATGATTTTTTTATAAATTTGCTTGATTAATTGAATCAAATCTCCAGGCATTTGGCCAAAATATTACAGTCTTTAAAACTGTTTGCCTAGGATTTTTTTTTAAAAGCTGATGGTCAACTGTAAATTGGGGTTTATGCTAAAATTGGCCCCCTGCTCTGTGGGTGTTTTGGGGCCCAACCTCCTCTGTTTGTATGCACAACACCAGCCATTTTGTTTGCCAGGAGGCCAGTGTTCATGAAAGGAATTATTTTAATAATCAAACAGTGATGTTTACATTATTAGCTTGGTTGTTTAGAGTGAAGCTCGTGCAAAGAAATGAGATGCATTCATTAAACGTTTAATTAAACCATTGTCTGAAAATAGATTGTAACACTGAACATCACGTCCCATTATTAAAGAATAAAGTTTAATATGGTATTTTAAAACTTAAACAGCCCAGTTACTGTTAATCATTTCAAGGGAACAGTTCTTCTTTTTCTTTTATGGGTGAAATCCTTTAGTTCTCAACCATGGTTGGACCATGTGACTTACAACCAAGTAATCAAGACTTCTTTTGACTTCAGGGATACAAGCTTCACTCCTACGTGTCCCCACTGACTTTGCAGGGAGTATCTGCTGAGAAAAAAAATCAAGTAAGTAATTCAGGAGCTTCTAACCACTTTATTGGCGTGGCAATGTCTCAAGTAATTACTTCAAAGTGTCTCGGGCAATTAGAATATACACATACCATACAGTCCCTGACCTGAAATGTACAGCTGGTTTGGAGAAGCCAGACGTATTTTCTACCTTGACGGTGAGCAAAGGCAAATCATAGGTTTGTAAATGCTACTGCAGCTGGGATTAATGTGCAGATGTTTTTGTGCTGCTCTTTTTACAGCCCAGTATGGTTTAGTTTTTGATCTGCAGTGTGTGCCAAGGAAATTACTTTTCAACGAGTGGCCTTATGGTTAGTCTGGATGCTCAGCAAACTGCACACGCAACGCGATGGACCTCCTCTTCACTTGTACCTCCTGCTGGATTTAAGGGGACAGTCTCTGCTCTGGTATTTTGCAATTAAAAGAAATAGATGACACAATTGGCAGTCTATGCAATCAGAGTGTGGTAGCATTGTAAGCAAGGGCTTCAGTCATAATGTGAATATGTCATAATAAGTGAATATGTCCATTTTCTAGGTTACAGTTTGGATGTTTTGTGGTGGAGGGAGCCTTTGATGTTCCTAATGCCACCTCTTCCTCTCAGGGTACTTCTCTGGGTTTTGAAGCAGAAGACCAGCCCGATGACACAAATGGCCATTTATATGACCCAAATGGACATGTATCAGAGTGACCTTTTGGGGAGGGGAGGGGAAGGGAGGGGAGGGGAGAGAGAAAACAGGCAGGCTTTTAGCTGGTTTTGAAGCCAGGAGTTACCTGCTGCAGCCAGCTGGGTTGAAAACCAAGTTGTTTTATGGGTTGGCTAGCAGGTGATCCGTCTTGAGCCTTGGGCTGAAACTGATATTGGTAGCTGGGCCATATAAAGCCTAGTTACCTGTCAGTAGTGCTCTGGCTTTCATGAGAGCAGAGATGAGGAAGCTGATGAGATACACTTGGGAATCCTTTGGGAACACTTCCTTGTACTCCCAAACTCAAACTCAAGTCAGGGCGAGAGGTAGGAGCCAACCGCAATGAAAGTTTTGACTTGCTAGGTCTACCTGCTAGAGGATGCTAAGCTGTACTGAAACAGTACTGTTAACTAAAGAGGTGGTTTTACTAGGAGAATATTGCCATGGGTTTAAGAGAAACAGAAAACAATTGCTGTTTAAATCAAGAGAGTCCTGCATTCTTTCTGGTAATCAGAATAGTTATGCAATGGCCTTTATTTTTCCTGAAGCCCAGTGATAACCTAACTGCACTGTCTCACTTTAACTGTTCGCACTGAGAGAGAGAATAATCTAATTAGCTCTTCAGCCCTGACAATTACATTCAATTTAAATGTGATGAATAGCCAATTTCAAAAGGCCTGATCCTGTATAGTGCTCTGACCATCCTGAGCGCGTTAATGTGTTCTCACTTGCTGGTAACGTCAACTGAAGCTGAAGGCACCCAGCATCTTGTGCAGCTGCTTCTATATTCAGACGACTTTTTTTCATCTCAGTCTTTGGTGGTATGAAACTTCACATTTTATGGGCAAACCTTCCACTCTGGTGGGTCATGTTCCTCCTGCATTAGTTTTGCTGATTTGTTTTCTATTACTGCTTTGCTCAGAGAAATCTCAGTCAGTGTCTAGGCGTGCAAAGGATTTTTAATACATTCTAATAAAGGAAAGATAATATTCTGCAACTCAGTGAGAAACAGCTCTGTAATACTTCCGAGAACCTACAAAGGATAATTTCTGAATACACCACCCACTGTCGAATTCATGCAGGCTATTAGGCAACAATCCAGTCACCTTCTTAGCTTTTTTTCGTTCTCACCTTGTTCAGCACAACCAGGGCCAAGCCTTTCAGAAGAGATCGTCATCCTTCAGCTGTCCAAGTGAATGGCTGAATTTTTGAAAGGACTGAATGGCCTATGAGGCAGCAAAAGTGTTCTGCAGCCTGCCATTTCTCTTGACAATAACTTGGAGGAAAGAAGACAAGCTCTTTGTAAATCCCTCTATTATGGTGAGAGAAGTGGCCCCTGTAGTCAAAGTGGGGTTGAGGTTCACAGTGCTGCAGAGGGGAGGGATGGACAGACAGATGCATGGATGGATAGATGCAGGAACATGCAGAATGGGATTGGCACAGCTCTTGAGAAACCTGCATCCTCCAAACCCGTGCTTGCCTGCATACCGAAGAGCTGCAGGGAGCTTGCCAGGAAAGGAAGTAATTTTAGAGTGTGATTTGGAAAATGATTCAGTTGTAAAATTGCTATTTTTGAAGGGCTACTTTCAGCTGGGATCCAGTCCCCAGCATGTTCTCAGAAGCACTCGCCTTGCTGCAGCAGAGCGTGGTGCAGGTGGGAGGATAAATGTCTGGGGGCCGGGAGCCCTGAACCTCACGCTGCTGCCAAGAAAATTCATCGGAATGGGTCCTTTTCCCATTTCACATCCCGTCCTGCATTTGGTAGGTGAGTACTTTAACCTAGCTAGCTTGATGGACACAACAAAGGCAACTCTGCCCACCCTCCCTAGGGGTTCACCATCCTCAAGAGAAGGAGCAGGCAGGTGTATCTGGAAACGGGGCTGCTGTGCAGACAGTTTTGAGACAGGAAAGCCTACTTTATCCTGTTGACATAAAAGCCAAGGACAGCTTGAGGAATTTATCAGGCAACGTCGTGAAATGACAAATAAACACCTTTTTCATGCCGTCTGACGATGCACTGTATGTATTTTACAGACCCTGTGGCTGCATCTCTCACAAATCTCTCCAGGCGCTGGCACTGAAATGGAACCTGCTAAGCTGACACTCACTCCATCAGGCTGAGGCTTTACAGAAGTGCAGGACAGGCAGCATTTGATCATAGCACTGAAGAAAATGTTGGCAACCCCAGGCCAAAAAGGCCTGCCAGATTTGCTTTCTAGGGTGAGAAGCTGCGGATAGCGATCTTGTGCTGATTACACCTGTCAGTTGTAACAAACAGGTTAAAAAGTCCCTTCCACTCTGGATTTATCCCTCTTTTTTCATTCAGGTAGGTGCTGGGTGATGGTCCTCTGAAGCCATTTACCCTGCAAATCTTTTCATAAACAGGTTCCACTTGTGACTAAGCAACTTTGTACAATTTGTTTTGTTCTCAAGGACTTGCGGAGTCGCAGGGTATGGCTGAAGACTGCTCCGGTTCCCATGCAGGTATCAGGAATGCTCGTTGGTGATATTTTTTGGAAGCGTTGGTGTTTATCACAATGGTGCCTGACCCAAGGCTCCTGGGAGTGACTGGCTGGCGGGTTTCCCAGGCAGTGGACCAAGCTCAGCTGAGACGTGTGTGTATGCGTGTGCATGTGTGTGCATGTAGATACAAACCACAGTAATAATTTCCCTTGAATGAAAGAAAAAAGCTGAGCCTACAGTTGGTTGATCGTCAGCGTATCCATCCAACGTACGGCAGTGTTGTGTTAAGCGACCAGCTTTACGGAAGGTCTCATTTTCATCCCCACCTCTCGCTTTTGTCATACATTGCTAAGAAGTGGAAGTGTGGATCATTTTCCAAGTTGCTTCCCTGCTCCTGTTCACCTTCTGACGTGCAACAGACGAGTAGCCCAGCGTCAGGCTGTGTGAGAAGGCTCTCAGGTCTAGCAGGCAGGTCCCCGAGGCAGCAAACGGGGGCCAGCCCCTCACTGGCTCACCTTGCATCTAGCAGAGAGTGTCGACTGTTCCACTCTGCTAGAGGAGAAGAAATGATGGCAAAAGGGAGCATATCGTTGTGCTGCTTAGTTATTATTTCTTTTTTGGGGAATATTAGTGTGTGAAGAGACATTGCGGTATGTTCTGTAACCGGGGGGATGAAGAACATCTAAGGAAAGCAACATATCACCTTTTGAACAAATGCTGAACTTCTGCTAGGAAGCAGAAGGTGAAGAAAGAATTTGATGGTGAGAAGGGCTCCCTTTTACAGCTGTCCATTCTTGCTTCAAATGTGTTGAGCAAATGGGGGAATGTGTCAAGCTTTCAAAAAAAAATTTTCCAGTTTGCCATGTAGAGGGTTTTAAAGGACCCTTCTTTCCAGATTAAGATTCTCCATTATTTATAGCCACATAAAAGATGTTTTATGTGTAATACCAATACATTCTTTGTGCATGTAATGAAAGACAGACAACTGCTGTGCCACTGAGCATGCAAAAACATGTCAGGGAAAACAGACAATTCAGGATCAGGTTCATTTTCATCTCTGGTCTTCCTTAGCCTGGAAATGAACCTCAGTCTCCCCAGTTTTACTATCTTTAGAGTTGGCCACTGCGCATATTCACCTGGGCACTAGGGGAAAATTGAATGAAGCTGTTTGTCAGCATTTTGCAGTCATTTTACAAATGAACAGTCAAAGCAGTGGAAAGGGAAAGCGATTAAACTTCTTACAGTGGATTTAATCCATTGTCGGTGTACTGTGACCAATGCTGTCACTTTAGTTTTAGAGCGCTGGGGTATGATTTAGCCTGTAACAAGCACTTATCTGGTGAAAATGCATCAGTGGAAACATAAAAAATAAAAGCACGCAATGAAGAACATACAATATTGAAACCTAGCTACGTGGTGTGATTCGGGTAATAAAGACCTTAGGTAAGGAATGAGGCGAATGTAAAGGAATGGCAGGACGAAAGATGCCTAAAAGTGGGCACTTCAGGCGTGGAGTAAATAATGGTAACTGCGGGCACACGGTGCTGTAGAGATCACCGCTGTGCTCCATGTCTCTGAAGGGGCAGGAGGCAGGGATGGAGAACAGAAAGGAGCACAGGCTTTGCTTAAAAGGTTTCTGAAAGCTCCATTGCCCTTGCTGTCCTCTCAAAAGATTTTCTTCCACCTGTGCAGTCTCCATGCTAGCTCTTCAGGTTGATTAACTTCCAGTTAAATGAGATGGCCAGCATGGTCTAGTGCAGAGGCTGGAAAGTTTTCAAGCATTGCTTGCCAAGCTCTATTTTCCTTCTCTAAACCAGAGGTTCAGTGGGCTAATAGACAACGTTTTGGAGATACGAGGTTTGTCCTTCATGAGAGCAAATTGCTGCTGGGCAGCGGAACATCGTGCCCCCCCGGCAGGCAGGGGCTGCTGGCTTCCCTTGGACTCTCAGCTGCATCTCAAGGCACAACCGTTGGCATTTTGCAGTGGCATTCGGGCTCAGCCCGTCTGCCGTCTGCTGCCACCGTGCTGTCAGCTACTGACTCCTGGTCTAAGAGCCAGGCTTCAGGCTTGGAAAATGTGGGTTTTCTCACCAGCTCTGTGGTGATATATTATGTCACCTTGATACAATAATTTCTCTTCCATTTGCCTTACTTGCCCTTCTGACCTTGGTCCTGGTTCTTTCCTTAGATTGAGAAATATTCCAGAAGAGTTTCTTTTACTTTAATGCATTGTGATAGCTCCACTGGAGATGCAATGAAATCGTGTCTGGGATTATGGCAAGCTTCCCCTCATCCAAGAAGGAAATAAAGAGCATCCTGCTGGTGTGAGAACCATCGGGGAGATGGTTCATGCTGCTGATGATATAGGGGTAAAAAACTCTGCTGTGAAAAAGATGTGTGTTCTAGCAAGCAGGATTCATTTCTGCCCACTGCCAGCATGGCTTATTATTTTCTAATGAAATGAAATATATTCTTGCTCTCTGAAGTAGACTGTGTTGATTTAATTTGTGTTTTATGATCAAGATTCTAAATTTCTTATCTTTTATGTTTTATAAGTAGTGAGCAGGGTTTTAGCTACATGAGACCCATTAATATCAATAGAGCTAACTCCCCATGCACTTCTTTAAACACTATTTTATACATAACAACATGGAATTTCACCTCCCTGTATTTATCTCAGTCTCTCCAGGAAAAAACAGTGATAGCTAATCTGAAGGCAAGCACACATTTTATTATTGCTCTCAAAGCAATAAGCGTTTTTATTACTCTGAATTTTTCTTGCTGACAAAAACCAGGCAGTGTATAACATAGAAATCAAATAGCTGCTTTTCTGTGGGCTGGGTTGGGGAAAGTAACAGAACAATCTCAGGGAAGAAACCACAGATTATTATTTATTTTATGTCATGTCAGTGTGCTGCCTTCAGAGTTTTTTGCTTTAGGGAATTGGTATGCACTAAGTTAGGGAGATACTTCTCCATTGTGAAATATTATTAGAAAAGGAACATTCTACTTTTCTAGCTGAAATTTTCTGGGTTTGCTTCCTTCCTCAGATATGAATAAAAATGATCCAACTATTGTGGAGAATGAGAATAGGGAAAAAGAAGACATGTTTTCCAAGGAAAAGATGTGAACTTTATTCTTTCATTGTCCTTACAAACCATGTATTCTGTTTTTCATCTCAACCATTAAATTCATCTCTCTGTACCTCCCACTACTAAAAGACATCTTAGACAGTTGTTGTTCATCTTGTCACTATCCAGGAGAATGGAACAATTTATGGGTGATCCTGGCTGATTTTGAGTATTTTCCAGTGGAAGGAAAGACCTGTCAACATCACCTGAGGAATGTTGGTGGGTCTTGGACATAAGATGTGCTATTTGAGCTCAGCCTGGTGAGAACTCTTGCCAGAACAGGGTCTGTGCTGCAGGATGGACCAGCTGACTGAACCTGCAGCACACCCTGGTCTTTGTAGGATCTATCTGTAGGATCACACCTGTGTTGTGCTTACCCTCAAGTAAGAAAATCTTATATTTGTCAAAGTTTAGTCTTCCTAAAATTTGGCTTTTCTGATTCAACTCATGAAGGAGTTAAACAAAATGCAGCTCATTCTGATGCCACTTCACATGGGTTGGACTCATGGTGGCCTAGTCATATTTTTCCCTGCTTTTGGGTTACAAAAGGTTCTTTTTGCTCTGAGTTGAAGTGAGTGGTGAATAATTCCCATTTGGCAAGCATAGAGCATCTATGCATTTCTGGTCATGAAGAAGATGGAGCACTACACCAGTCATTGATACTGTGTGTACTAATCCCGTGGAGCAAATTCTCCCACCCATGATCAAGTGCTGAAGTTTAAGGGGGCCAATGCAATACAATGGAACAAAAATCATCACTTTAACTGCAGTTTGTGGAAACTTGTGCCATGGCCTTTGGCCTAACAGCAAAACAGATCAATAAATAGAGAGGTAATCAGCTGGAAATGACCGAGGAGACAAGTGTCTGGATTTTATCAGTTGAGAATTGAATATTAGAACCTGCCAGTGTGGATGCCCAGGTTTCGCACACACACTGGAAGTGTGTAGCTGATAGAGTTGTAGCTCAGGCTTTCATTATTTGACAGCTATGGGAATTATGAATCCCAGGGACTGCCTGACCTTAGGATGCTACTTCTAGGATGCATCATATTTAAGTAGGTGAGACTGGATTCCTTAGGTTTGGTGTCTATACATGAATCAGAGGGATGGAGATCAAGGAAAGAAAAGATATATTTAAGCTAAAGAATAACGTTGGCCCAAGAGCAAATGAGTGTATATTGCCTATGAATACACTGAGAATGAATATTTGAAAAGGTTCCTAGTTAATAATAATATTAATCAATCAACTTGGACTCTCAGTTGCATCTCAAGACGCAACCGTTGCCATTTTGTAGTGCCTCTGTGGCATTCGGGCTCAGCCCGTCTACCGTCTGCTGCCACCTTAATAAAGGTGATTAAAGTAATCACATTTCTAACAGTCTTCCAGTAGAAAGAATGAGAGCAAAAAACTGGACTGCCTGTAAGGTGGAGTCCGAAGTGTATTATGTAAAGTGATGTCTGTAACAGCAGAAAGCTGAATTTAATGGCTAAAGTGCTCCTAAACATCGCCAGATATTTTAAGGTGGATAACATACAGACCTCAGTCATATATGGTATTTCTTCCTCATCACTGCAAAGATGGGTGTCCCATTTCTATGCTCTTTCACTGCAATAAATGTTGACTTTTGGAAATCAAATAACTATTGTAGGCTGGCTGGGGAATGCATTTAGTGAAAAGTACAATTTCGCTAGAAGGTCCTTATCAGTGGAATCAAAAAGAAAAAATAAATACGTGTGTCATATTTTACCACCACGAAGGCTCCTCAAGATCTCCTTCATTCAGAACCCAGCAGGAAGTTTCCAACTGAGGAGGTGAACGAGAAATGTTTACTAAAAGACAGATTGCAGACATCAAGCTGCCTGTTCTTTGATTCATCCTTTACGCTGGGAACATTCAGGAGATCTATATTCATGGTTAGGCTGTTATTTGGGAAGCCAATAAAACACGTTCTGCTGAGAACCTGCTTGATACCTTTATCAATGATCTGGACCAGGGGATCAAGTGCACCCTCAGTAAGTTTGCAGATGACATCAAGTTGGGGGCAAGTGTTGATCTTGAGGGTAGGGTTCTACCTACCTAAAGGGAAAAAGAAGACATGTTTTCCAAGGAAA
>NW_010557788.1:0-56073 GCF_000687285.1 Phaethon lepturus | reverse complement strand
TTATTTTATTTTATTTTATTTTATTTTTTCTTTTGTGGTCCTTTGAATCCAAAAGTTTTGAAGAGCTAAAAAGAACAGAAAACATTTCTATAAGTCAGAGATGCATGTGTTACCTGAGTTGCTGTAGAGTAGGTATGTTCCTGCATGTGGTCTATCTTACTAAAACAATTTGCCACCATATAGAAGATGCACAGATCCAAGTTACTTGCCTAGCCTGGACAGCTGAGCCTGTGTCTTCTATTGGCCTGGTTAGTGATTTCCTGTACATAGCAACTGGCATGGGCAAGAGGACCTCAGATGCATAGGAGCAGTTCATTCAAGAAAAGGCTCTGTGGGAAGAGCACAGATGCCTTTGTAGGTGAAGCCATTCTCTACTGGCAGAAGGACTGGCCACATCAACTCCATATTTCAGACTGCTCTAAGGATGTTATCCATTCCCTCTTCATTGCTGTCTCATTTCATCCATTTCATTCAAATGTTTCATTTCTTCCCAGCTCGAGGACTGAAATTCTGAGTCTGGAGTTCATACTGCATCCTCGGCCTTGACTCTGATCAGATCTGCCGAGGAGTGGGAGCAGTCTTCACGTTAGCAGGGTGCTCCATCCAGGCTGAGGAGGGGAGAAGGGTGTTCACTGAGAGTTTGCTGCACTCATGTGGTGAGACAGCTGCTGGTGTTTAAGATAATGGGTGTCTGTGCACAACACTGCACTCTTCCAGACAGACTTGCCATGTTGCTTGATGAGCTCCTTCCAGCCTGCATTGCCAAACAGCTTTTGTTTGCCAAACAGTCTTGAGACATTTTACAGAAACATCACAGAAAATAAAAACCCAGCATGCAGATAGGGCTAAGACTTCACTGTGTTTTTACTCACATCTCCAAAAAGTCCAGGATTTGGGAAATGACAGAGTAGAACCTGTTGTGAGAGTTCTCACTCCTGCCCATTTCACAGTCTTGAGAGCTATTTCATTTTCACAGCAGCAAAAGGAACTTTCTCTCAGCATCACAGATGCATTTTTTGATTTTATCCTTTTGACTCTATTTACCTTATGACTATTGTGTATGTCCCCTTGCAGCTACCCAAAAGCAGCCATCAAATGAACTTGGGAAACCCTAGCACTGTGTTAACTTGCATTCAGGTCTCTCTCCAATACTCCAGTGAGTGTTGGGAAGGGTGCCTTGTTCTTACTGACTGGGTTGCATTTCAACTGGTGACTTAGAGATGAGTTATCATTCCCCTGAGCTATCCTATACTCCCTTTCATTTTTAACAGATACAGTTTTGTCAACTAATTTGGCTGGTTGCCATTTTATTTTCAAAGGAAAAATACATATTCTAGTGCTTAAAGTTCCCTTCTTTCTTGCTAGCTAACAAATTCCTGATCTCCTTTACCCTCTTTAATTTATTTTCCTCAACAATCTCCACCCCTTTAGCTGTCTACTCATAGTATTCCCCAAGTTAACATTAATTTACATGGCAAATGTACTTCATATTTTAAATAGATTAGGACTCCCTTCCCTTGAAGTAGTCATAATATTTGACAAGAAACTTTCGCTTATCCCTCTCACCACCCTCCCCAAATGAATGCGGTACCCTTGGAAAGGGATGGATGTCCCAGTGCAGTCTAGGGGGAGGGAGGAAGACATCTGTGTGTATACATAGGTACACTTACAGGTTTGCATATGTTTGCATGCGCACTTATATACATAGATATTCTGGAAAGCCAAATGTGCCAGAGAGCCAAAGCAGTGCAGGTGTCCTCCTGTACTGCTGAGCCAACAGTCCTCAGTCCTGACCTAAGAGATCACCTCTGTAGAAGCAAAACATTTGTATCTTATTAAGGAAGCAGATAAGCTACTTTTCTAGAACTGTAAAGTTTGTGCAGCATGAAAGGGTAACTAATTTGTGAGCAGGAAAATAATATAACCACATTTCTGTCAAGAGCGAGGGGCAGAAAGGAAAGAGGTACTGCATATTATTAAGCTACTTGATCGCATATGTCTTTTCAAAGGAGAGAAGGAGACATTAGCAGCAAACAGAGGAACATTGTCATCTGCAAACATAAATATTTCAGATTTCAGGTACACTGGGAATGTCATTAATGTAAAAACTGACAAGAAGGGGCCCTGGAGTCAGCAATGACCGTGGGAGGCACTTCAAGAGACAGAAGAAGGGGCCTGACAACAAGCACTGTAATAATAATAAACTCCTTTGAAAGTCACGCAGGAGATAAGTAGAGAATCAGGACAAAGAAGCTTTATCACCGCGTTTCAGATTGAGTTTGGAGGGGCAGAGGAGAGCGGAGGAAGAACCTGGCTCCTCACGATGTTAAATGCTCTTGCTGCTGAGGGTTAAGTAAGTTAGTGCCTGTGGCATGCCCTCCATCCTACGTCGGAGAAAAGGTGATCAATACATTCAAACAGACCCTTGCCAGTGAGCTGGCGAGATGAAGAGAAGATATAAAGGGAGCAATTAGTTAGAAATAATTTAGATTTAGGGTGGAGATGGATAATATTACTTGCCAACAGGGTCAACAGATAGAGATTAAATAGGAGCTTCAGCAACATGATGTGTTATTTCCCTGTCAGCTGGAATATTGTCCTGGAAGGCTGGAGAGGCAACAGAATAAAGGAGGTGAAAGGGTCAGCAATTTCTGTAGAGAGGATAGGCTAATTCTTTATTGAATGAACATCTAAGTAGGATGCTCAGGGTCTTTATTCTTGATCCCATTTCACATCTAAAGTGCTCATTTTAATGAACTAAACAGACACTAAACTGCTTAGCAAAATTACAAAAAATTGAAAAACCACAATGGGTTGTGTGACAAATTGTGATTCCGTATGTGAATGAAAGTTATTCATGTATGAATTTGGGATATGAATACTCAGTACTGGAAGAACCTCCACATTATTCATCATCAAGGTTAATACGGACAATTTATTTCATATCTATGTCATTGAATTACACATAAAACCTTCTGTAGTTATTGGAGGTTTTAGACCTATAATTAAAAAAATAAAGTGAATGTAATAAGAAATATTTTTGACAGCTGTCATTTAGTTTTTCATTATTTATGATGAAATTACATCACATACTAGTAAATGTGCTTTAGTATATTTTTAATGAAGTCTTAATGATTCTGAATCTCAGTATGACACCCTGCTATTATATCTTTTCTGAGAAATAGGAAGAGACAAATCAAAACATTATGGATGCAAATTACCACATGGTAGGGAATGAGGACCTCCTGTACTATTATTGTCACTTCTTCAAGCAAGAAATTAATCCATTTCCAGCAAAGGAAAAAAAACCAAACCAAAACAAAACAAAAAAACCCCAAGCTTGTTGCTCTTTCAAATTGTTCCTGATCCAAAGCAGGAGCCCTAAAGAACTTCCCTTGTCTAAATTTCCAGACTGGAACCAATCGGTTGACCTTTGGCCTTTTATAACTAACTGCCCTAGAAGCTCTGAATATTAAAGGAAATATATTTTAAAAACATGTCTTCATTTGTTTTAATGTTTTGAAATTTACCATGCTAATCAGTAATTTAGAATAATCTTGAAATATTAACTGGCCATTTGTAATCTTTTTATCAACTACAAAGAACACGTAAATGGATCCCAGGTTTCCTCCCTGGGGGAGATAAGGGGTTTTTCAACTGATACCTCCATGGCTGGAAAGCCTGGGATCACTCCACAACACGTGGAGACTTCCAGACATTATTACATTCGCTGAATGAAGAATGTTTGTCTTTATTAATGTCCCCTCTGGACAGGAGTTACTCAAATGTAAGCAACTTTGCATCACTCAAACACTTGAAAATAATGCAAAGATCCAGGACAAAAATGTGAGCCAGACAGCAAAAATAGTGCTATATAGTTGAGCTGGATTCTTGCTAAGGTGATTTATACAGGTATCTGAAGGCTGAAATGAAAACTAATGGCAACAGTCTGACATGACGGGTACCTGGCGTGTCTTCTGTGGACTGATTAATCTCAAATGTGCTTAACCCAAAAAAAAAACTTTAAAAGGACCCTAGAGCAGAAGAATAACAGAAGCAGCACCTTCCTTTAGTTCTTGCATTTGAAGAGAAAGAGACACATACATAATACACAAAAGAATAAGCTGAGACTCAGGCAAGCCAATTTTAGTGAAGAGAACAGCTTTATTTCTCTAAACAATCCATCAGGCAGAGGGGCAAAGGTAAGAGAAAGATTTACTTCTTCAATAAGTAGTAAGAAACATGATTTCATTCAGCATTGAAGGAGATGATTAACACAACTCTTCCGTTCAAATATGATAAAGGCTACCAATAAAAACATGAGAAGTAAGGAGTATATGGTCTCATGCTGTTGTTCTGGCCAGAAGATGCTCTGATTTGGGGCAGTTATCTATTCACAATGCTCTAACTTTGGAAATCTTTGTTATGCATTATGCTGGCTTACAAGAATAAGACGGTGCCTGCATCTGCTTCTGGAAAATGAGAAGCAAACATTGCCTCATTGCTGTTACTGAAAGACAAAAGATCTACAAGTGGACATATGCATACATTAATGTAACACTTATGCTACATGCATTGTAGTTGAATGATGGTAATACACTGTTCACATTAGTGACAAACTGGAAGAAATTTAGGAAAATCTACAAAATGTACACAGATGGCACAGATGTGCTAACTCTTACAAGGACAGATTAGAATAACCAAACAAATAAAGCCATTGTGCAGTTATTATCAACAACCACAGCACCTGAAAGGTACAAGCATCAAAAAAAAGTAAAAGGTTTTCCTTCTAGACTTGCAAAATGTGGGACAGTATAATAGAGAAACACCACCCATGAGATGAGGTCCTCTCTCTACATGTATACAGGGCTGCCAAAATCTGCATAGAAAAGGAAAAGACAGCTTTAACTCACAAAATTGTTTTTACGTCTAAATATCAGTGGCATAAGAGTTATCAGGCTGAAAAAATAAGTGAAATGCATTTTGCATTTTCATGTCATCACACTATTTCTCTGTTTGTCCTTCCCACTTACTCTACTAGTAACTCCTAAATCTATTGCTCAGTTTCAACCTCCTTGACAGAGACTAATATTTTAAAAGATATTACATATCGACACACACTCTTAAAATAACTGTTCAGATAACAGAGATCCGTTTCCAGTATCCTTGCTTGGGGAAAAATTATAGGACGAGTCAGAAAACTGAATGCACACAGGAAAAAGATATTACAATGTTAAAACCATTGGAGAAGAGCTTGTAATTTGATCAAGGAGATGTATCTTATTAGATATTAGAGAACACAACCACAAGGAACTAAAAAAACCAAAACAAAACCCAAAACCCAAACAAAAATAAAACCCCAAAAACCCAAATCCAAACTGAAGAGTTAGAGAAGTTGGTGTCCAGATGCAGATATCTATAAACAAGCAAGATTTCTAAGCGCCTGTCAATGAAGATAGTCAATGAAGACCTAGTGAATCCCCTCCACAGCCTCAAGACCTATGCAGCTGACCTCCACTGGTGTCTACTTTAGACTGAGCTGAATGCATCTTCAGACTCCTTTGGCTTTATTGACTAGATCCTCATAGCCTATGATAGCAGTGGTCTTCAGTGGCATTAGACAAATATACTTAGGCAACTGAACGGAGCCCTGAAACATACTTTAAGCTTTATTTGTTCTACTGATAGTAGAACTGCTAGCATTTCTGTGCTCCCTAAACATTTTTCTTCCTGTTTTTTTACTGTCGTCATTCTGCCGTGATCAGATTATTGCAACAAGAACATCTGTCACTGCCATCTTTGTAGGCTGCCATCTCTACACACATTTCATAGGTTTTTCTTTACCTGCTGCATAATCTTGTGTGGTCATGTGCACATAACAGCCCCAAACATCCTTGAGCATGCACCACAAAACAGATGACCATAGCTTTGGAATACATGTGCATACGATTATGTTGAAGAAGGTGCTGTTTTAACTGAAGGGATTTTTAAGCAAAATGTATGTGTGGAACTTCATAATCATTATGAGAGCACAAATAATATTTAATATGCCTAGGATTTTGTTGCTTATGACACACTATTGTTTTGCTGATTCTTTAATGCCTTTAACGTAGTCATATGCATCTATTCAAATCATATTCTTATAAAAACATAGCTGCAGTTTCCTTCATAAACATTGAAAGATTTTTAAAGACCAGCTTTCATGACAAAGATGTAGAGAAAATAGTTTTTTCAGCATGTTTTTTTTTCCCAATATGTTCATACATGTAGTGAGAACACAATTTAAACAGCAAGCTGTGACAGAATGCAAAAATTATTTGAAAGAAAAACCCCTTATGATCTGTAAATATTTTAAATTTACCTTCCCTACTTTCAGAATGAAGACTGTAGGAGCCACCAAAGCACTTCCCTGTGTGCAAATGAGAAAAGCTTTGGAAGCTTGAAAGCAAGGACCAATCGAGCAAGAGCAAATAATATAACAAAAATTGAGCTTTCTTAGTGGCCAAGATCAACAAGGGCATTTATGTTATGTGCCCATTGGTGATTTGATGCCTTGTGGGAAGTCTTGAAGTTTGAAAATATAGAGGAGCTCTTCAGGACAGAAGTGACTGAAGTACTGCATGTGAATAATCAACCACATTGATCAGTTTAACCCATTTGTCTAAAGAAAGAGGAAGATAAACCTCGAGTTCAGCCATACCTGCTAAATTCCAAGGGTGATATTAGTTGGTACATGGACATCTTTGAGATTCTGCACTAGGGGCTTTCAAAGATGCAGAGCCACAGACACGTAGAGATGAACAGTCAGAAAGATGGTGACTGGTGGGACGGAGAGATGATTCCATGCCTAGGTACATGCCATGGTTTGAACCTACTGCACGATGGGATGGGGTAATTAAATGACCCCAAAGTCTGCACTAGGTGAAATTATGTTGCTCGCCTACAGTCTGGCAGGATTAATCCTTTTTCCCTGTCCACCCTCAACCCACGCACAATTCACCTACCCAAATCCTGTTTGTTCAGGCTTCATGCCAAGATAAGAGGAAACATTACCAACAGGCAGACTGCAGGCTTCACGTATTTATAAACAGGGAGAAAGAAAAGGATCTGAAAGATCCTTCAGACTGCTCACATAACTACTAAACTCATGTGGAACGTAGTGTCACCCCCTGAATGCACTGAGAAAAGGAAGCATTCAATGAGGAAAATTTAATAAAAACAAACATATTCTGATAGGATTACAGCATCAAAAGTGCATATGTTCCACATGTTTTTATTTCTCTTTAAAATTAGAAAAAGTATCTTCGCTTGATGTATCCTGTAGGGCACTAAGCCAGAAAACACTATTATACTATTTCTTGCTTCATAAAGAATTTCATTTAAACTATGAACCTTGTGATAGGTAATTATATGCAGGAAGCAGAGCACATATGAATTTTATATTTATGGTCTACGCTGAGGTCACAATTTAAATTCTAAAAACTGCCTTCAGAAATACCAGTTAGTGTGTCGTTTTTATTTTAATTGCATTTCCTCCCCTCTGGTACAGCATGATCAACTGAAAATCAGAACACATGTTTTATGTAACATATTTAGAATCCAGCAATAAACTATTACCATCCATATAAACATTAAACCCATTTGGAATGCTACTAATGTAGAAGGGGGGAGGTCGTGGGAGGTGCTAGTAGATCCTTTTGCCCAGGAGAAGAAAACAGCATTAAAAAATTTTCACATGCTCCTCATAACAACTGCTGCTAAAGAACTGCTCACCCTCTTCCCACAGTGCAATCACTGTATCTTTTTATTTCCAACTACAGGTATCTTTTAAACAAGATTTACCAAATTCTTTTTTTCTTTCTTTTTTTTCTTTTTTCCTTTTTTTTTATGCCAGTGAGATAGAAATAAGTCAGTTCCCTCCATTGCAGTAAGTAATGGCATCAGAACCAGTTGGGGCTCAGAAAGGATCTAGTTCCACATCCTGTCCAGCCAGGAATGTAGAACCATGGGACTGTCAGTGCCTGACACCAGGACTGTGTTGGTTTTCCCCAAGGGTCTGTTTTTCACAGTGTGATACAGAATGTGCTCTCAAGTCTAGGAGCTGAATCTGGACCCTGATGTTGCCCTTGTCGTGGCTGGATATGTTACCCATAAAGCTCAAAATGTTGTTTGCCTACTGGCTTTTGCATATGGGCTGTGGCTGATCTCCAAAAAGTTGTCAGTGATTACTCTTATCCAAGACAGTTGTGTGGTTACCATACCCTCATGGCAAGGAGATGTGTTCTGTCCACCAATATGATGAGCCCTGCCTAGAAACCCCACCTTCTGCTCTCTATATCCATGTTTTAACCAACTCTTCTAGAAAAAGTGGGTGGGCAAGCTAGGGCACTCATCTAGACTCCTTCTGTACTCAAGGAAAAGCACAAAATCCACTAGAGGGAGATTCAAGCCATCATAAAAGACTGATCACTCCCCAGGCAGGTGTGATAAATTACTGTAAAGAGGGCTGCCTGTTCTTGCACGGGACAAAACTCTGTGAGCTAGAAGACTGCAGTTAAGTGAATCCCGTACTAAATAGTTGAGTAGCTAAACAAACATCTTTCAGACTATCTTCATTCATGTAACAAATGCATGTTAACTCTGTCTTGGAAGAACAGGTTCTAAAGATGAGCAGTTTAGCTTCTGTGATCCCTTTAAGCCTTGGTCTCTTCACATGGAGTGATGACACGACTAGACATTGGAATTACATTTTTATGTGACAACTTTTTCACTTAAAATGTGAAGTTTCACTTCCTTGTGACAGTTCAGGTAGGCAATCAAACAATGTATAGATGGTCAGAGAGTTTCAAATTATTTTAATTTTTTACAAGAAAAAAATCCTTTTTCTTTTAATTTTTTAGCACTTATTGTAAAGGAAATGTCTGGATGTTCAAAACTCAGTCACCGTGATTTGAACAGGATATACACCTTTGACCTTGAATTTTAAAATACACTATATAACACAGCTCCCTGCCATCTAGTTCCTATCATGCCTTCATCATTTGTCATTGAAAATTTTTTTTATTGATTTAACATAGATATTTTCGTATGCTGGAGCCAAAAAAGCCAGTTCCTCAACTGGTACAAGTCAGACTAGTTCCATTAACATAAATTGAAGCTGACTGATTTATACCAGCTGACAAAAGAGTCCAACATCTAATAAAAATTGGAAAGGTCCTTACATTTTATCTGACACTTACAGAGGTTTTAATTTAATTCTACATTTGTTTGTTTGATTTTTGGCATAACAGAAATTTTTTCTTACTATTTATTGTGCCTCAGGGTTAAAAAAAATGTGGCAAAGCTTTACAATGCCAAAGTAAGACATCTATGTGGTAATTTAAACCAAAAAAGAGCTGTGACCAATAGCCAAATCAAACTGTCAGTTGACATACATCCGAAAACAGTGACATCTTATTATATAAAGGGCTTACATATTCACTCTCTCCTCAGTAAAAGACTTTTCATGACATGGATATAACTACAGATGGGAATAGAAATATTTACCCAAATGAAGATGAATGCTAGCTCTTTTTAAAAATTAATAAACATTTTTGAGACACTGTTATCTGAATTTCCAGATGCAATCATAGGAAACACTGAAAAACAAGGTCCTTATTCTTTAAACTTTCACTACATAATTAGTGCTCTCCATAGACTTCTATCTGTGATAACACTGTGATGAAAGTTGGAGATAGATACAATTTTGAACATGAAGAAAGTCCCACAGCCATGAATCACTAAAGAATGATGAGAGGATATTTTGAAATAATATAATGATACGTCAGTTTTGTTTTGGATTCAACCCTAGGCATTTGTTATTGGCTATATGTTGATAGGGATGGTGGGCTAGGTAGACCTTGATCTGGTCCAGTAAAGTTGTGATTGTGCTTTTCTGTTCAACTACAGATAACTGAACATGTGACTTCATAGGCTGTAAACAAATTCAAACCTCAAAAACACTATTGAAATAGGATTGTAAATTGACATTTTTTTCTTGAAGTGATTTCATTAAAGTTCATAGTGTTTCATTTTAAATTCTCTGATTTTTCAAAGAAATGCAAAGACATGAAAAACAAGAGAATATGAAAAAAAAAGAAAACTGTACATTTGGCAACACCAAAAAACTTTTAGCTTATAAAAAAAATTCCCAATGGGGTAGAAAAATAGCTAATTTTCACCCTGAATATTTTTTAAATATATTTCAAATTCTGAAGAACTAGCCATTTTCACGAGTGAAAGAAACACTTATGGATCAGCAGAGGCAGAATCAGAAATATCCTTTTTCCCACACGATCCTGGCATTTGCACAACAGCTGGCAACACTGGCATTTTTAATCTGTAGAGTGACTGGATCTTTGGGAGTCTTGAGAGTCTCATAAATCTTCTTAGACAATAGGAAAACATTGGTTTTGTGCCCTTGCTCTCTACGCAATGTAATATTAGAGATGTATCAAAATATGACGTCTGAACTCCAGAAACCGCGCTCAGTAATTTGTGCAGATGTACAAATGCAAACAATAGAAAAGAGGGAATCCCATGAGGCAGGGTAAAGACTATTTAAAGGAATGGTATCTAATTCATATATACTACAATTTCTTTTATAGCCAAACTGTAAATAACTTTTCATTGTAATATGTCATGAGGCACAAGAACATATGCTGTGCTGAATTCCAAACATATGACCTCTGCTGCATTCCTTTCATCTACTCATTATATAATTCTGTCAGCAAGAACAATCAAGTTTGATGTGCATAAGTGTTCACAGGATTGAGCTTAGATACGCTGAAAGTTGATTCCCTTAATATTGATACCATTATTTTGCATGGGAAAGTAGTTAAATGAGTGGTAAGTATCAGGATTTTTTTAATTACTATAATAGTTCAATTATTTAATTTTGAACCATTATTTTCTCCAGAAAAAAATTATCAACAATACTGAAGTTTCTTAGTTAATTTCCATAGTAATTCAGGATACACATTTGTTGGCTAAGCCAACAGCAATGGAATGTCAATTCCTGTAGCTTTACAGCAGTCAACAGAAGTTGGTCAACACACATCTGAAGACGAGCTGGTTTTTAAGATCAAATATTTCCACAGCTTCCTTCTTACACACCAGTAACAAACATAACTTAATGAATTCAAGCTGAGCGTGAAAAGACAACATTTAAAGATAATTCAAATTCTACAGTGATCAGAGCATCATGTTACAGAAGTTAGCACATTTTAGATGAATAATTATGGCCCTGCTGTATTTTCTGACACTTCTGAAGTGTGAGAGAGCACCTTTTAACCTGAACTAACACTCAGCTAAAGCATTTCTAATGATGAATGTTTACGTTCATCAGCTGACCAAATAAAAACAGTGTGGACATCTACATCTCAATTAGTTACTCCAGGCTTGTGTTATAGTCAACAGAAAGGAGCAGGCACTTCATTCTTTTCCAGTGTCTGAAACAGGTCAGATGAACAGTGACCTCAGAGCGCCTATTCCTCTCCCTCTCGCTATGTAGGATAAGAAAGCATGGCTCTGAGAGTTTCACTGTTCTTACCACATTCCCTAGAGCTGAATTTTCATCCATATTTTGTTCTGTTTATCTCAATAAAATGTAAAAGTAAGTTGGCCTTCCTTTTTAGATATTGCCATTGTTTCAAAATCTTTAATGACTCTTCTAAAATGAGTTTTCCTTTAGAATCTGGTGCTCTTCGTTTTCTTTTCAAATAAACCATCCTGCAGGGCATCTTCCCTTCAACTTCTCTTTATCCCTTGGAATAGTAATAATTTTGTCTGAAGAATAGGAAAGCTAATGACCCATAACTTTGAAATAGTTTGTAATAATTCATCTGAATTTATCTGATTTAGTCTGTGTCTTAGGGGAGCTGGAACTAAAGACAAAGACCCTGATATAGATATAATATATGCACATGTTTATCCCCCTAAAGCAAATACTTTGCACTGGCAGAAAAGAGAACAGTCATGCCCCAGATGCCTCCAACAATTTCTGATACCTTCTGTATACCTAATTACACCTACTGTTAAATTTTTCACTATAGGATGTAGTGGTGTTACACTCTGTCTTGAGAACTACATATAGAAACAGCTAGAGGTAATTAGAATTTGAAGAAGTCCATTAATTAATGGACTATTGATAGAGCTAAGGAGAAAGACAAAGACCAAATAAAGAAGTACTCATCTAAAGCCACTTTTAGATGTTGTGCTTTATACAAACTGAAGCAGACCCAACACAAAGAATAACTCTTGCTAAGCAGGAGCAGGAACTCAGCCATAGGTCTCCTTAGGAATCACCTGAACTATTCAAAGAGTAGGTGCTCTTGTGTGATTTGTTCTCATTTCTCACAGAAACATTTTGAGAAGTTTTGGAATAGAAACAGAAAATTTCTTAACATCTTGGAATTTTATGGGAGGGGAACATTAACTGCTCTTTGGTTTTAGAAACAGCTGCTTTTACTTTTTTAGCTACATATTTATAATTGACACACGTGATTGCGGTAAGGTAAATGCATACTTGATAGATCACTTACCAGCACCAGCTGTGAAAGAAAAAAATCATTTTGTTACAGCATAAACTAAATGACTAATTAATAAGTAACTAATAAAGCTTCCAGTTCTGAGATCCAAATGAGTCTGAAATAAAAAAAAAAAGCAAGGATAAATGTATTTATGTTTATATAACCAACATTAGAAGAAGTATCTAAGTATTGGTGATTTGCTGGCCACAGGTTAGAAACATCACCAACACGTTTACACTCCAAACTGACAGTTATTCAGGAAATCTATTCTAGAATAAAACAAATCCAAAGACTTACAGTGGATACACACAAAAGGAGGAAAAGGTCTGCAATTCTTATAAAAATTCGACACAGAAAAGGGGAGGAAGTCCATTTTTTTTAAGATTGGGAACAACCGTTTGATATCAGACAGCAATTAGTGCTTAATAAGCCCAGAATCAACTATCCATAGCAATTTTAAGCGCCCAGGTTTCCTGTAGAAATCTCGTCTTTGACTTTCCTCCTTAGAAAGCTGCATCCCCCCTTCAGACAAGTAGCAAAATGAAGGAGAAGGGGCTCCTACAGAGGTGGAAGTCCTTCGGTGGAGCTGGGAGGACTAGGCCTCCCCGCAGACCCCCGCCACCTGCCTGTCGGGTCCCCCTGCCAGGCAGAGAACAGGGAAGGTGGTGCAGCGGCTCTCACCGCAGTCTCCAAAGAGGGTCAGCAGCAAATCACCTCAGCGAGTCACGCACCAAAGAAGACTTCTCTGGACTGCCAAGAAGCAGCGTGTCAGGACAGATTCGGAAAGAGCCTCCCGAGCAGCGGCAGCGGACGGACTGCCAGGTCGGCAGCGGGGAGCTGCCTTCTGCAGCGCGTCGTCTTCCATACGCCACAGCCGAGGGTACGGCGTCACAGCAGGCACAAGGCTGACCCATTTTCCCCGTGTACCAGACGTCTGCCACCACTTTGGGCAGAAGCAGGAACCTCTCTCTACTTTCTGGCCCTTCCACGGCACTCTTGAAACGGGGTCTGCCCTGGCTACCTCCTGTACCACAGGTTGCGTCCTCTGGGCGTAGCGGGACACACACCGAGCCACCCACGGGCGCTGCCTCTGCACCTCCGGTTCGGGGGGTGGGCGTACTTACCGGCCTCCTTCCTACCCGTCTTGGCCCTGGCGCTCCCCCCTGCAGTCCCCTCGCTCGAGGCGTCAGAACCACAGGGCTGAAGCATCAAGTGCTCTAGGCAGCAGGCACGCTTACTGCAGCGGTAGGTGCAGAGGGAGAAAAGGAGAAGGGAAGTATATTTTTAGTCACATAGTTGTAGAAATGCAGTGAATTGCAGGTAGAAGTAGATATTGCAAGGTGATTAACTAAAATCAGTCTGCAGAGGTGTTCCAAAATGCCTAAGAGGCTGCAAAAGGTTTTTAATAATTTTGTCAGGATTCTTAACTCTTTGTGTTCAAACCAATTATTATCATTGTTTATTTGTTTTCCAGTGGTCTTTGAAAAGTTCTAGATATGTCATGTATACCACAAGTGTCATAAAGTGAATTTCCTTCATCCAAACCTATCTATCTCACCTACACTAGAGAAACCTCTTTAATATTTCCCATGTACAGCTCTCAGCCAGTATTTGCAAGTACTGAACATCTCAGGAGAATGCCAGTTCTTATCAGACATTCTGACTAAAAAGGTTCAGCAAAGTCTGGATAAACAAGCAGTGTTTTAGTTGCCTTACTAAACTGTATTTTCAAAGTTCACCCATCACTAACCACAGTCTGATAGCTTGTCAGAGACCATTGTGGAGAATCCCCGCTGTAAATAAAAGCTGTATGGACACAACTAGTTACAATATTTTGGATTTAAATGGATGTATTTTTGGCAAGAGGGTTCTGTCCATGTTTATCAGGGAGATGGGTGTACATTTTATGTTGTTTTGGTTCCACAGCTAATTTGAACAGCAAAATGAGATTTCCTTGTAATGAGTACAAAGCCACCTGCTTTGTCTCTTTGGAGGAATTTAAAATATTTAGCATATGAGGTGTAAGTATATCAGAAAAGTTCTCATAAATATCAGCAGGATAGCTGTCTAGATACAGAGATCTCCTGAGTAAAAGAATCAGTATTTAATAGCTCCCTTAATCTCACTTAATGTTAATGGACAATTGAAGGAAACTACTCATCTGGAAATTACTTTAGCAAAATAAACATGGCCAAACATCTTTGCTTAAGTGAATCTGAAAGCAAACCATCCATCTTACACAGGATTTTAGAGAAGTATCCAAAGTCTGAAGACTGTGTGTCAGTCTAGTGAATGGAAGTTACTTATGAGCTCGCATCAACATATTGTATGCTCAATCCATGCCTAGCCAGACCTCAGTAACCAGTCTCTTATCCAACAAAAGCCAAGTCCACTTAGAAACACTGCACCTCAAAAACTTCTGAGACAGAAAAGCTTTTCAACATTGTGCTAACTCCATACATGTTGTTTGGTGTTTTAAAAATTATTTTCTCCTGATGAGACTTGCGCAAGTTCATTGCTGATGTTTTGTACGGTGCTATCATGCCAAGTGCTAATTATTACCTACACTATACCGTCTTCCACTTCCAAAAGGACATCGCTGAATTTCACAAATATGTTCAACCTTAATTTAATTATAAAATATTCCTACACAGCATTAAAATATGTGTATTTAGCCACCTTCTTTGCTACTCAGTATATCTTAAAGTGTTTACTAAAGGTGACTAAATATTACTCAGTACTGTTTTACTAAGAAGCTAAGGTACACTGCAATCACCTGCTTTGCATAGGGTACCTATAAGCTTTGTCCTGAATCCGTGATCAGGCTCTAATAGTATCACGTTGCACTTCTAACCACAGTGCACAACTGAGGGGGCATGCACTGATCAGGCAGCGGGTTTGAAAAGCTATGAAGCCCATAGTTTGTCTTCACATAGAACATATATGTCTCTGTCACAGAAGGCATTGGCACAGAACACTAGGGAGGCCAAATGTATCTGAATTTAAACATTATAAAGGTTCCTGGAGGGTATGTTCATTGGTGGCTATCGGCGTCATGGAGATGACGGTGTGATCTCTGTCTCGGGAAGTCTCTAAACTGCTAATTGCCAGAAAAGCTGTATCAGAGAGAGATTACTTTACATGTGGTCTGCTTGAAACTCTTTGATAAGTGTTTGGCAACTGCTGTTGGAAAAATACTAGATTGTCCAGAAAAGTCATCCGTATGCAAACTTCCATTAAAAAACCAAGCAGGTCAGTAGAAATGTTACAATTTAAAAGTTGTGGACCTCATTTATTTGATACTTGCACACATTCTTCATCTTTTTAAGGTTCAAGTCTTTCACTTCAATTAAATGCAAAATTTGTGTAAATAAAAGCTGTGCATACTAATTTGTTGCTTTTTGTGGGTTAAATGATCTGCTTATGTAAGTTTTTATTTCACCACTTTTTTTAACCCATGAACTTCCATGTGAAGTTTTGATGACTGACTTAAATTCACCTCACAAAGTAAAACAGAAAACATTTTTGACAATAGGACAACGCATTCATGCCTAGCAAATTCTGCTCATTTTTAGTTAAATTATACTCAGCAAGAATTTTGACCGGAATGTTTATTTACTTTGAAATGCATAAACAAACTTTTAAGTGCCTACTAATAACTCGGTTTAGGTATCTGATGATAAATTAATTTTTCATGTAGCTCCATTGAAACCAGTGGGGATGAATTTGATCTATTTAATTTCTATTTGAGAGGAAGGATTTGGAACCATACTATACATTGGTTTTCAAGCACTCTTTTTCTATATTTTAGCACTGTAACCAGTATAAAAGAATAGGCATATGTTGAGTGTATGATGGAGAAAAAGCGGTACCTCAACTATGCATCAAAAGAGGCCTGAGGGCCTATAAAATTAATAGAAATAAAAGAATTTAAATTATTTTTTATTTATGATAGTTCAGGGTAAGATCCAAATGTTGACATGGATACATTCTTCATAATTTCTCTAACATACTAAAAGCATTATTAATATTCTAGAAGTACAAGATGATCAGTCACCACAGAAGGGTATTAAAAGGCCAAGTTCATCCCTAACATAAGTCTAATTCCAGTGTAAATCAACAGAATTAGATATATTTTATAAAGTTATCTCATTTAGATTGACTCCCAGCTTTGCAGGCAGACAGTAAACATCTTGCAAAAGGAAATGTTTATCTTGCAAATGTTACTTTCAAAAGGAAAAAATGCACTCAACTTCTAAAATTATTTTTTAGCAGTTTTGTTGTATATATATAACTTCAAACACATTTTAAAAACTGTCATAACTGAATTTATATACAATATTTTACTTTTTTAGTTAATTATTCTAATATAGAAGTTCATGTGTTTCTAGGTTTCATTATTGTCATCCTATTACAAAGAATTTAGAAAATAAAGTTGAGGATGTAAACACTGAATTAAGCTTGAGCTTCTCATTTTTCCAGAATTTATCAGATAAATTTAAAATCAGATTAGTATCATATCTTTGGACATTTGGTTCATGTTCTTTGCAGTTCTTATGTATTTATCAACTTTACATTGAAGAAGTCTCTGGTGTATTTTTAATCTCTTTTCAGTTCATATTTTTTCAATTTTCAGTTGATATGAACGATAGATATTTAAACACAGTTTGCAGCTGAATTTAAAGAAGCTGTTTCTCTTACTCAGACCAAACTCATGTAAACATAAGCCATTGTTCTTCAAATTAGGAACAGAACTTCTTAAATAGAAAAAAAGAATGAAATCTAGAGTATGTCTCGAAGAAAGAGAGGCAAGCAAGTTAAAATAATTGCTCTGATTCATGCAAAAACATCTCACATCGAGTTTTAGTTTTCACTTACCATTGAGTAAACTTATCCTTTCTTATATATCTTTTGCTATGAAATAAAGAATATCTGACATGTAGGACAAAGAAATGTATACATCACACTGAGTACCTTATGATGTAATCAGGAAAATCTTGCTTAGTATAGAATCAGGCCATGGCTGAGTAAATCATAATCTAATCATATCCAAATACAGTTTAACCTCCCTTTTTGATGGTAAATAATTCAATGTGGGAAGTGAAATGAGGAAGGATAAGTTGTTAGAACCAGGCAAGTATTGCAAGGGAACTTCCATCTGGCTTCACCCTCACACAACCACAAGATTTCACAGCAGTGCAATGCCAACAAAAATAACTAATTTATTCCGTAAACCTTGTGTAAAGTTTTTGGTGAACCAAGTCCAAATGTCTTTTTGCATGGTAAGAAGAGTTGTGATAGGGCTTGTTCTCTCAACAGTTACTGGCAAACTTAGAAGTATATCTAGGATGAGGCACTATTTTTTATAGACTGAAAGTGTCCAACTTTACTAATACATTAACAAGACTCATTTCCTATTATTTCTTTCCCTCCTTTTTCTTCTGTTCTGAAACTTAGGGAAAAAAAATTACTATATTTTTAAAAGAATTCATGGACTCTGAATGCTTTACTTCAGCTGTGGCCTTGTTTTACTACCAGAAAATACAGCAGAGAGTCATGGTTCAGTTGCTGTTTCCTCATTTCTCCGCAGGGGAAAGTTAATCAAGTTTCCTGGAAGAATTTCTTTCCCCGCTCCGTTCAGTTGTACTGACCACTGTGGTGGCAGTAAGCTTAGGTTTACCCACCTGCACAGCAGTGGAAATACTGGCTAGACTTGACTCTGTCTCCTTTTTTACATTGTGGTCTGAATTATATGTATGCTGTGCAGTGAGGAAAGCATCTTCTACCTGTGAAATCTCTCCTGGAGATCTGATGGCCCCAGTCTTCTGCAGTACACCAAAGGAGGAGAAAGATAGTGTGTCCAGAGGTTTTGGTGTAAGTCTACACTGAATATGCAGACACGTTTGTATCTTCTCCAGGTTAGCAGACCATAGCATATCTGACCAACGTGCCAACTGTTTTCCCTTGCTGGCTGAAAATTTTTAACATGTGAGGCATATTAAACACTTCAAAAAACCTCCAAGCGAGGTAGCAAGCTCCACCTCGCACATGTGCTGGAAACAGAGTGGGAGTCCTCCATCACGAAATGTCACTGCAGCTTGTGTTAGAGACCTGATGACAGCAGCAGACCCAAATCTTCTGTGCATCACGCATGGACAAGTGACATTTAACTCACCTTGAGTTGTAGCTCACATATAAATTTCAGGGAGCTCATGTCTGAGCCCTCACCCATTAACAAGAACCAATTACTCAGACAAAAGCTCTCTTCAGAAAAGTAACTAAATATTATGCCAAGACACTTGTCCTTTTGTGGAGAGTAGAGCAGCAGGCAACTGTGTAATAGGTCAAAATTGAAATTGCTATTCAGCCTCAAGTAGTTTATAAAGAGCTAAATACTGCAGAAAATTGTAATTGTAAATGCTGATGCGAATGGGCTTTCGGCAAATCCATGTGATATCTCCGTTCTACTGTCTGCTTGGTCTGACAGCTGCCATTGCCTGACAGTCTTTTCACTAAACATGATTATTATTTTTTTCTCCTACAGCTAACAATAATGTTTTACATTTACAGTGTATACATTTCCTTTTCCATTATAACAATAAAAGCATATACATCTTGAAGAAATGCTACCTATATTTACAAAGGGAGGGAGGGAAAAAGAGGTTAAAACACCAATTTGTTGCCAACCAATAAGAAGATTAAAGAAGCAAAATAGTTCTTTTTATAAAGTCTGTTTTTTTACAAAAGGTACTGACAGTTTATACAGAAAAATGAAGAAACCGGTCACTCTCATACAACTCTTCCTCACAGGAAATACAACAGCTGCTTAAAGGTTTTAGACAGTTAGGATGGAATCCACTGCAACTAAATTTAGCACCTAAAATATGCCCAAATTATTCTTCTGGAAGCGCAGTCCTGATGCCCAAGCTCTCTAGAGCTGCAGCAGAAAGAGGCAGGTGTCTCCGATAGGCAGATGCCTATCCTATCAGCCTAAATCAGATGGAATGGACTTCATCCCTACGTTTTTCATTGTATTATCCCACCTGCCCTTCTCTGATCTTGGAAGCAATCTAGGCCAGGTTTGGGGAATTATTTGGGAATTATGAAGCCAATGATTACTTCAGTATTTTACCAAAAAGCTGAAATCAAACAGTGGGAAAAATTCCCTTCAGTCCCAACATCCTGCTCATCTTGCAGTTAGAAAGAGGAGAATCAATATTTTTGCAATAGGTTCTTATTTTTAACCCCAAATTTTGCAGTCTTTTGTCAGAAAATGGACAGGATGGATACAGGCCACATATACCACAGGAAGAATTGATTTCCAAAGAGAAGGCTGCACCATGGGACGCTCCCTGGATTGGAGCCAGCTACCTTTTCCCCTCGGTGTGCCAGGAGTCATTCACAGCACTAAGGAGTACAGCCACCACCGCATCCTCCTGAAAGATCAGGCCCTCAGGAAATCTGACCCAGCTGCTACCAAAAATGATTGGATGGCTGAAGGACATGTGTTCTCATGCACAGTTAAAGAAAGAAGGAATTTTTTATTGTTTAATTTTGTTCTTCATGACTGGAAAGAGCAACTGCAAGTCACATTAACGCTGCCTAGGGAAAGGGACAATATCTGAAGCCACCCAAGTGACAGCAACAGCGTCCCGGCACACTGTGCCAAACAGCACATGTTCTTGACTCCAGGAAATCCCGTGTCAGTGGATGCAAAATGTAAAAGACGTTTGTAAGCTCTATGAGGAGTTGGATCCTCAGCTGATTAAAAGAAAGGAGTCAGTTCACTGAAGTCAGTGCAGCTGCAATAATTTATATTAGCTCAGAACACAGCCCTAAGCTTCTTTAATGCATGTGGTTTTATTTCTTAATAATTTATTAAGCATGGTTTAAAAGACAAATCATTGATGGTGATTCCTGTCAGAGAGAAAGCTTTCATGCTAGCTGCATTGTGTCTGACAAGGCAACACATACGGTGGTCCGGCTTCTATTGTACACAAAGAATGGGATTCAGTTGCTTAAACACTGGCATCTGTTGCCGTTTGAGACATCTCAGGCGACCCCACCTGGTCTCCAGCTGCCTGTCTAGGAGGACACAGGTCTCTTGTAAGTCCTGTGACATACCTGTCAGCCCCATGCAGATGTCTCAGGTATCCTGGGGCATATCAAACAGCACTAGACACGTTCAAGCTACTGAATCCCTCCCACGGTCTGCAAGGATAGCCAAAATAATGTGTATTGCACAGCTCCTCTTGATTTTTTGTCTGCTTCTTTTACTGTCTTAAAGAACCTTTGCTACCAGACTTGAATTTAGTAGCATTTTCAGTAAGATAAATTTCTAAAGCAAAGGGGTTTTTTTTGCAATGCTTTCCCTTTGCTAGGGGCTATGAAAAATATTAAATATTACGCAGCTCTGTAGGTCAAAAATAAAGCAAACAGGTATCTCAGCTTCCTAACCTTGTGGCAGACTATCATTTGTAAAAGCAAAAGCTTGCTAAAATGACAGATTTTATTTACAAGTTTACTAAAAGTGGAATTAATTCTCCCTAACTTTGGCAAAAGGATTCAGCACTAGACTGCAGATATCTAAGAACCAAATATAGCTAGGTGTCCACATCTGAGACAGGTTTGAAAGTTCTCACAGTAGTGGGTGGGGTCTCCAGCTCAATTTACACATAGCATGAAGCACCATATTCCATCTCCTCCCAAAGAGTGCAGATCTTCTGCAGACCCATGTTACACCAAAAGGACAATGGCTCATGCATTTTAAGACATGCTTGATTCCAGTAGATACTTGTGTTTAAGCAATCATAATATGTCCACTCAATAGAGTATGAGGTCTAGAGAACTATGTGCTCATCCTGAAGAGGGCACCTACGGCTGTAATCACTCACAGGAACTCAGTAATATTTCATGTGTCCTGTGGTGTCTCAGACATCCACAAGGGCTGGAAGACACAACACAGGACTTTCAGATTAGTCCATGTCTGGAAGCCAGTTTGGGTAACTTTAGTCATCTTAAAAATCATTAGATATCACGTTTAGTCAACTGTACTAAATCACTCCGTATGAGCTAATCACCCTAGGCTTCCCTTACAATCAGTGGACAAAAGCAAGCACTTTCAGGATTCAGTTTATCAGAGTTACTAGAGATGTGCACATTATAGCAAGGTAAATCATGCCACAACAATGTACATTTTCCCCCACTGACTGTAGAACAAGTCTAAGGTGACTAAGGGGTACATGGACATCCACAGTGAAGGCTTCATATGGTTAGATGAATCCCTATAATCTCACATTTAAAGAAAATGCATGGTTAAGCAACTCTTTTGGTTTAGTCTTGACTTACATATTAATAAATAGATTTGCTAATGACATTGTGACAGCTCTGACCAAATGTTTTAACAGATTAACTGTGAAGACTAGAAATAGCTCTGCCTATATCTATAAAACAATTTTAAATACTGTTTTAAAAACAGGATTTGCTTTATAGGTTTAATGCATCGTTAATATGCAGTGTACATGATTACCTGATACAAATATTTCTTATTTGGCAGTTCATGTTGGTAAATGAGAGCTTCACACTGCGTATTGTGGACACCCACTCAACCTATACTCTAAAAGCCACTGGGGAAACCTTGGAAGATCTTCCCTAATCCACTCATCTGTATTTTCTGCTGGTATTTTATAAGTTTTGTAAATCTAGATGGGATAATATACTGGCCTTCTTCTGGATGCCTGATTTTCTTTTCTTGCTTACATCTCTGTGTGTAAAGCTTTTATTGCACATTGAAGAGAGAAGGATCTTGGAATCACTGAGACAGTAACTCCATGCCCATCTAATTACCTTTCTGAACAACTACAATTCTCTAGATGATTAATGTTTTTTTGAATATTTAGAAAATCTTCATGTGAAGCTTTTTCACGAGCCCAAACTTCTGACAGAGTCATCTGTATCTCTCTTAGAGCAGCAAAATCAAGTTCAAGTTGCTGTCTTAATAACAAAGTCAGTGCAGTTCTTAAAAAAATTTTTAAAGAATTCCTGTGGGTTTGCTTTGGAAGAGGTGTTGGATTTAAATATTAAAGACTCAACAGTATTAAAGGCTACAAAACAACAATATGATTGAATTGAACAGATTCTAGAGTGCATTTTGATATATAATTTATATATGTAAATTATTTAGTACCTATGTAAATTAGTCTATTATGAAGCACCCCTGTGCTGTGAATGGCACTTCAGCCCATGGACCCATCAGCTGGTAATAAAATAAATATTGAGATAAAATTTGGGTGTGCTTTAAATTTATGTATACTGATGGCATTAAGCTGCAGAGAAAGTTTGAGAGCACAGTGCACACTTCTGTACTGAAGATTTAAGAAAAAAATCATCTATGCATTTAATGAAAAGGCTTTAATAATGTGAATGTTCTGAAATAAATTTCAGTCAGAATTACAATTTATATCATTATAGGCTTCAGTTGAACTGTAAGGGGGTTTTTTAGTTAGTGTTGTACATAAAAAGTATTAGTTTGCCCTGGAGATCTAGGCATCTAAATGGGAAAAATAAAAAAAGTAAATTCTAGTTCCCATTTAAACACAGGTAAAGGCTGTCACAATACCAGGCGTGATCAGAAAAAAAAAAAAGATGAGAACCCTAGACCATCCTCTTCAAAACAGTAAGGAACAATGTTAGTTTTCCTAATTAAAAGAAAGGAAGGAAAGACAGAGCTTATCAACACTAAGCTGTCATTATTACCACAGATTAAGCTGAGTTCTCTCCTGGTTCACTGTTTTAAAACAGCAGGACAGTACCAGTGAAACTTAAAGTCCTTGCTGGAAATTACCTCCTACTCATTGGGTGGATATTTCAAGGGATTGTGAACAACATCCAGCTCTAGGGGAGCAATGAAAGTACATAAAACTTTTTGTAAGGAACTCAAGCAATATACATGTGGCAACCACTGAATTCTATCAAGATGTAAAAAAAAAAATAGATCTTTCCCTTGCTGTAATTTAGTTCATCATTGATGTGATGAAGACAATGTTACTGATCTGGAATAAAATGTAGTTTTACTACACAGGGATGAAACAAAGGTCAAACATCATGTGTCAAGCAATTTCCTTATTCTGGCCCTAGTAGGTCACTAGTAGGTAAAACCAAACATAGAAAAAAAAAAAAAAAAAAGCTCCTAAAATGTATGTATTTTAGACAGAAAGCTTTCAAAACACATATGAATGGAACACCAGAGGGGATTTCATGGGTCATCAAGTCTGCTCCCCAGCTGTCTAATTAGGGTTTTTTGTCCTTTCTACTGGAAAAACCTTTCAAAGCTATACCAGAACCTCACTTTGGTATCAGGACTTTATTTTATTCAGTGTTATTCATTAGTCTGAAGAATTTTCCTTCCTCTCTGCTGTGTATTTCCACATACATATTCTTTCATTTGTATTATTTGGAGTAACCACATCCGCTTTACACTTCCTCTCCACTAAGCTCTGCAAGTTATAGTCTTTCTCTCCTAATCAAGCTCTTCATCCTCTGACCGTCTTAACTGAATTATTAAGTTAAATAATTAACTTAATTAATTAAGAATTAATTAAGTTAATTCTTAACTGAATTTTTGACAAATTCAGTTCAAGCTGAATTTATTGCTTTTGAACACTGGGCAGTAGTTTGGCATTCTAGGTGGGATCTTGCAAAGCTTTGTACCATAGCAGTAATGCCCTTCTTCCAGTACTGGAAATTTTTTGACAACTCTAACAGAAGATCACAAATTTCTTGAATCCCAGCAACTTTCATAGCATATTTCTTTATTTTACATATGACTAATATGATGATTTTCCCCCTCTCATGCAAATGTCCCTATGGTATAGGAAGTAAGCCGGACTTTTTGATTGGACTTTACTTCTGTTGTAATTTCATAATGAAGGATTCAAGATGGCCAAAAATGCTTAAAAAAAAAATTAAATCTGACAGTAGCTCTGTACAATAATTATTTAATTTAATTCTCAAAGCTACTCACAACACATATGGAACGGAGCTTGAAATCACTGCCATAGCAATAACAAATACAGTGTTATGACCCTTCTAGACATCTGCAAAATGGTTGTTGGAGTTTTTAATGCATGAGCACCCAGAATCATTGGCAAGGCAACATTATATTCACAGCTGTCCTGGAAATCAAAGAAATAGTGCAAAAATGGCAAGAAGAATACTGCCTAAGAAGAGTTTCCAATGCCAGCTATCTGGTTTTGCTGCCAGTCATGAATATAGTTATGAAGAAACTGCACTAACATACTTAGATTGCAATTATTTCTGGGAAAGAAATTTGATCCAACAATCCAGCTCATCCTAAATAATCACTGCTAGCTATGCAGCTGAAGAGACTTCTGTTTCAAGACACAGTAGGAAAAGGGGAACTTGTTCAGACAAATGTCACTGAAGAAAACAAAGAGACTATTCCAAATCTTACAATTGTATATTCACTCTTTTACAAAACAAATATCCTAATTGTGCTTCCTTTCCTTTCGGTCAGTGTCTGCAGCCAAGGCAGGAAACAGCAGTGCTAAACTGAAGTGACACTGCAGTTTTGACAAGCCAAAACAAGATCGGTGTGAGATGGAAATCCTGTGAAGATGACTGTACGTGGGCATCTTTCCGTTTCCTTTAGATGATGCGAAGTTTTAAGGTAAGAGATGAAAAAATATTCAAAAATTTGTCTCCTCCTCTCTAACAAAACAATCTGTAAAGGCTCAGTCATGCAAGACGGGAACAACCATAGATTTGCATAGAAAGACAGTCACTTGCACTGTTTGATATTCAACATGTTGTTCATTAAAAGTCTAATTGACCCTACGGGAAAGTGTAAATAAAACTAAGAATTATTCATGTCTAGAAATTAACCAACCACTGTTTCTGGGTTGAATTCTCATTCTGTGATAGACCAACACCTTAGAATGGAGGAAGTATGATGGGCTTAATTTCTCTTTTAAAACTGACCACTGTACAGAGTGTTGATGTTTATTACATTAACTCTTTTTTTTTCTCATAGCCTTAAAATTGTACCATAGTATGATAAATAATGCAGAAAATTAACTTTTATTAAAAAACTACAGTCCCAACAATTGACTACTTAGTCCAGTGAAAGTCTGCTTTGGGTAAGGAAGGTGGGATTTTGCAACAATAAGTACTTAGGAAGACTATAGTTGGTGATTTCCAGACACTGTAATATTCACAGTAATATTGACCTCAGAAAATCTCACCAAACTGTAAAGGTTCAGCTAAAAGAATAAGTAAGTCTTGTATTACATGTGAGTACAAGGTTTTATTACCATCATTTTCCTTGTGTTATCTGCCCTCTCTTGAGATTGCCAGAAACTGGTAGCCGCTTTAGGAGTGAGACGACTTCTTTACAGCTAGATCTAATGCTCATCTGCAAACTGTTTTTCCTCCTAGAACAATATTATTTCTGAAGAACTAAAATAACACCCCATTTTATTAGGAGTTTATTGTTTTGGTATTAGGAAGAGAAGAGAAGGGAGGAAGAGGGAAAGTGATGTGCCTTTAAACTTGATATCTGGGCCAACACTTTTCCTGGCATAAACCTAAAGCCAAGCTTAAATATTTGCCTTAGATCCAGAAACTATAGAAAAATAACGCCAGTCAGGAAATGCACTTGCAGCCAACTGGAAGTCTTTACAAACTCACTGTATACTTCAGCCTGTGTTAGTTCTTCTAAAATGATTGAACTGGATGAAAGGCATGCAGGAATGAAAATAACCACGAGTGAGTAAAACAACTAGTGTTTGGCCATTTAGGATAAATTGCCATTTAAAATGCATGTGCTTAGTTAAAATAACAGGCCAGTGTGAAATTATATTTTTCTTTTCCTTCACTTCCCTTCCCTTCCCATTTTCACATGTAGTACAAATTTAAGGAGTTAAGACAGGGAAGAAGACTGTTCACATCATTCTCGTGCTAAGACTTAAATCTCCAGCTTTTTCAACTCCCATTGGGCAAAAGCACAAAAGAGAAATAAATCTTTACAAGTTGACATGAGCACAGAGTAAAGAGAGGAACTAAAAATATGCTAGTGATCTAATGCTGTCCATAAATCACTAGAAAAGAAGAGGGTCCATTGTCATATGGATCAGGCATTACTATAAAGTAGGAGAAAGAAAATCTATCCATAGGGTAAGTTATATACTATTTATAGTGTTTAACTTTTTTTTTTTTTGGTTACAGAATTTTCTGAGTAGTGCATACAAATGATGAGAAGATGAAGATAGACAGGAAAGAGAAAGGGAGAGATAGCAGAGTCCTGTCTCTCAAGAAGAAAGAACTGGCTTTCCAAGTTTCATTAGGGGTTTGGGCAATGACCATAGCATAGCCACACACATGCACAACACAGCCTAGAGCAACAATGCTGAGCACTGACATGCCCTTTCGGGCTCCCTGTCTTGAGAGCAGAATTCATAACATCCAATTGTTCTCCTGCCACCCAGACTGTCCTGACAGGTCTCAACACTTCTGAGTGGGATTCACAGGTAGCAGGAGTGAGATGGAGCAACTAATTCAGCTAGTAAGAAATGTCAAGGAGAGAGAATAGCTTTGATTTAAAACTTTGTCCTATCCTCCAAACTCGGTGTTTCTGTAAAATGGGGATCTGAATTCCCAAACTCTCTGTGGGGCAGGAAGAAAATCAGTATGCAGAGTCAGCGTACTGATGGAGACCCATCTTAACACCCAAAGGTCAGGTGACACCACCGATCCAAATTTTTCCAAACTATCAGGGGTTTTTTTGTTATGAATCAAACCAAATACATACCAAACTAATTAACACCAAAAGTAGGCCACATTGAATAATAAGAGTTACGGATGGAATGTTTGTTTGTTTGTTTGTTTGTTTATTAGTTCAAAGTTCCTTTCCATACAGTCAGCTTTTGCTACCAGACTGAGAAATCACTGAACAAAGCAGAATGAGTGGGATAGAAAAGTATCTTTTTTGCTGCTAAGCTACCTCAGAGAAAAAAACCAACAACACAATGTATCAGAAGAAAACTAATAAATTACATCGAAATTAAAATATTATCTTAACAAAATGAAAGCACGTAGACCATTTTCTCCTTGAAATAACCTTGAACCTTGTCTGGAGTTTGTTAAGTCTGTCAAAGCATGGATAGACTATTTGATTAAAAGTGTATTTCTACATTATATTTCCTTGCAACAAAGTCAATGGTTTCTGCAAAGATTTATTTGAAATTCTTCCCTGTGTGTGACAATTTTTTTTTTTTTTAAAATACGGCTCCTCTCCTTCTTGCCAAAGCAACAGCAACGCTAAATAAACCCAATGAAAATGACACTTTAGTTAAGAGAAAAGTTATTAAGAGAGCTAAAAGTGTTTATGATAAGCTCTCTGCTGGGTGTCAGAAAAACTCTCTGTGATCAGTATCTTACATAGCTTGTTACTGGAAAGTAGATAAACTACTGAAGTGATACCATCTGGCATATTCTATGCTCCAAATAACAATTATAATTTGAATATATCTAAATGTAACTACATTGTTAACTTTTTTCCTGTGGGGCTTTGCATAATTTTTTTTTTTAAATAACATAAAATCCAACAGAATTTAACCTGTAGGATTTTTTTTTTCTGACCCACATTAAGAACAACAAACTACTGACTGATTACCAGAAAATATTGTAAGACATTTCCTTAGTGTCTCTTTTTTCCCTCCTATCTGTATTTGTAATTACTTTCCTGACTGCCGATCTGTTTGGTAGCCCAGCAGTTGTATTTCATTCAAACCATTCTTGCATATTTTTTAGGCTGTTACATAATACTGAGTTCCTGATTTGCAATGCATTATGCCCTGTCTCCTGTGATAACTCTGTCCGCTTAACATGACAGATGCTACCTATGAAAACCACAAGCAGCAAGGTGAAGCAGCTTAGTTTTTTCTTAGCTTCTTCATTTTTTCTTGCATTTTGCATAGTTTTTTAACTGTTTGGCTGGGGAGGGAGGAAATATACACTGCTATTGTCACCCTGTTATATTGCAGACTATAAATTTAAACCTAGGACACAGGAATTCAGCACTAGGTCTGCCGAAAGTCAGGTTCTGCGAGGGAAAGATAGCTGAATCGAACACTGGGTAAACACTTGTTTATCCATCGCACTCAGAATCACTGGAGGAGGCCTACAACTATTTAGGGAACACAGAAGATACAACCAGAAATAGACCTGGACAAGTGAATGACCAAGAGGGAGAGCAGTGAGCATCTGACAATAGGAAGTCAGAAAAGAACCTTCAAGCTAAGGCTGAAGATTTTGATGAAAGATAAGGCACAGTCTATCAAAATGCTCTTTGGAAAGAGTCAGAACAATATGCTATTTCAAAAAAAAAATCAAAATATTCTCATTTCTGGAAACTGAAGATAAATCTTTTTGTAGGCAGAACTAGTGGCACTCCTCTGCCTTATGCATTAAAATAGCAAGGAGTTTGTTGAGTGATAATACCTTTTACCCCTTGCTAGAACTCTGGCCAAAGCCAAAACCAAATATTCAGACACATTGTAATCACAGCTTCACCTTGCCCAGGAAGGACTGGGAGGATCAGGCCTTGGCCGATCATTTTCTGGTACTTGTTTGCCATCTGCTCTGAAATTTCTTGACTTTCTTGGGCTGTAGCCTCTGTCATAAAAATAATCTGTTAACACTGACGGGAAGGATTTTGTTTAAAAGAGAGGTGAGAGTTGCTGCTGGTTTTGTTGGCCAGTGTGTTAATTTCAAAAATACTTAGTTGACTAAAAGTACTTAACTTGACTATCATGTCAGTCGCTAGTAGAGTGCATGCATTTTATTTGTGAGCTTCCTTCCAGTTGTGAAATGATTTCCTAAAAGTTTAGGCCTTTCTGTCTGCTGGTCTCCTCTTAATACCTTTTGTAACTCATAGTCAACTTCATCCAAATTCAAGAAGCTTTCAAGAAGATTTGTCGTCTGCCAGCAAACATCAGGCTGGACAGGACCAACTGGCACAGAGGAGGCCCTGGGTGTGGGCTGGTGCCATCTGGGATAGTATTTGCATCAGCGATGGCATCTGGAATGTCATCTGCATCTGTATTTGTGTCTGAAATTGTACATGTACCTGCAATGGCATCTGTGGTTGTATCTGCATCTGCAATGGTGTCATCTGCATCTGCAATGGAATCTGCAAAGGTATCGTCAGTTGTGTCTATCTCCCATCAAATGTTCTTCTTCTACTGCCTCTGCGCCTGCAACGTCACCTCCAATGGTCTGTGCATCTGAAGCAGTATCTCTATCTGGAATGGCCTCTGCATCTGCAATGGTATCTGCACCTGTATGGGCATCTGCAGTTGTCTGTGCCTCTACATCCGCCATGCTGTCTGCATCTGCAGAGGTATCTCCACCTACATTTGTATCTTGAATTTTACCTGCATCTGCAATGGCTTCTGCAAAAGATATCTTCCTCTGAAATGGTATCTGCGTCAGCAATGCCATCTCTGTAAGAGTCTCTGCATCTCCAGCTTTGTCTACAGCTGCAGTAGCACGTGCAGGGTATCTCAGCACAGGGAAGACATGGACCTGTTGGAGACGGTCCAGAGGAGGGCCACCAAAATGATCAGAGGGATGGAACACCTCTCCTATTAGGACAGGCTGAGAGAGTTGGGGTTGTTCAGCCTGGAGAAGAGAAGGCTCTGGGTGAGACCTTACAGCAGCCTGCCAGTACTTAAAGGGGGCTTAGAAGAAAGATGGGAACAGAATTTTTAGCAGGGCCTGTAGCGGTAGGATAAGGAGTAATGGTTTTAAAATAAAAGAGGGTAGATATTGACTAGATCTAAGGAAGAAATTTTTGACGAGGGTGGTGAAACACTGGAGCATGTTGCCCAGAGAGGTGGTAGATACCCCATCCCTGGCAACATTCAAGGTCAGGTTGGACGGGGCTCTGAGCAACCTGATCTAGTTGAAGATACTCCTGCTCGTTGCAGGGGGGTTGGACTAGATGGCCTCTAAAGGTCCCTTCCAGCCCAAACCATTCTATGATTTTATGATTCTAAGCTGTGGAGGTCTCAGGAGTGGCAAAATCTTGTAAGACCTGGGGCGTGGGTAGAGGAGAGAGAGCTGAAATAATGCATCACTGAAGGAAAGGCATTAAAAGAAATTCAGACACTGTCTGTTATATTGTGCCTCTTGCCATGGGACCGGGGCGGGGGGGACACAGCACCATGTGTGTTGGGTTGGCGCTGGGGGAGGAAAGAGGGAGCTGAGGGGAATGGCGATGGGGGGAAGGAAACAGGAAAGAAAGGAGGAATGGGGTGAAGCCATACATGGTATTGAGGGGTTTCAGGGGCCTCTCTACTTAAATCCCCAGAAAAAACAAATCAGATTTCATTAATTCCATCACACACAAATGTCCTCATTTTCAGAGTTTGTTTCACTGTGGTGGGTTTTTTTTTACAAATAAGTACATACTTTTGAAATTCCTTTTTTCTTCACGTGCTTGTTTACTAGATATGGGACGTACACAGGACTGCTGGATCAGCTTGGGCTTATTCTCTCCCTCCTGCCCAGCTCCACCAGGCTCCGTTGCCCTGCCTTGCTCACCTTCATACAGCATGCCAAAGACTTTAGGTGCCACACACGCCCCATCTGCAGGCCAGGATATGCTGCTTGGGGTGTTCTTGGGTGGAGGCAGAGACCCAAAAGCGTGCCCAGGAGGTACCAGCAGCCACCTTGGAGCATAGACCAGGGAGTTAAGAGAAAACTCTGGGTGTAGTGAGACTACCTTGTCCCCAGTCCAGGAGGCTTTCTTCTGCCAGCACACTATTTTCAGTCTCTAAAGCTCCATGATTACTTAGTTCAAGTAAAAAATTATTAAGAAGTTTATCTAGTTATAAAATACTGCAGCCTGTGAAACTGGTAAGTGGAAAACCATCTCCCAGGTTAACAGCCCTTCTGCTGGGAGACGCATGTTATTTACACTAGGCTGGGACTGGTTAAAAAAGCTGCTGTGTGAAATGTACAGGCTACATACGGCTGCGTAAGTCCACTTTACTGAGGCTAACTTTATAAATCCTTGGCCAATGTTTACTTAGCCACAATAAGCCTACTGTAAATAATTAAAAGGTTTCTTTGTTTCCTTTCTAGTTTGTGTGTTGTAAGGTTGGTTTATTGTTGTTGGGTGGCAAGTTACAAGGATTTCCTAGGCCAGCTCATTTATTTTATTTGGCTGTTGGGCCTTGTTGCTGTTTGGAAATTTCCTGATTTGAGTTGTATTTTCTGGGCTGCTTTCAGAGGTCTTTGAGCATGAGCAATCTAAAGGGAGAAACTGTGATAGTTAATAAAGGACTGCGGCTGTTAGCACAAGCCTCACACAGCAGCTCTGCTGTCACCCTTGAACTCCTGGCATCTTTCATCACCACCCTCCCCATCCTTCTTTCTCCTGACATCATGAAGCAAAGGTAGCTAAAAAAGTGATGTGGGAGTCCAGGAGATGAAAAGCAGAGACCACCTATCAATAACAAGTTCATGAATCCTCATGGCCCCACAGGAAGGCAACATCATCCTCCATAAAACACATGGGCAAAAAGGCTGAGAAAGCCCATACGAGTAACCCAGGCACATGGTGGAGACCTGCAGCAGAACAGAACACCAACCCCAGCTCTTCCTGGTCACCGGGTAGGCCTTAGTCATTGAGTCCTTTCCTCCTGATACTGCAGAGGGGAGGAGGAGGAGAAGGAAGGGTAGGAAGTAGAAATCTCGGTTGAATACATTGTCGATGGCAAGTGGAAAGAGTTTCTGATGGTGGAGACCTGAAGAATTTTTTCAATGCCACTTATTTCAGAGAGAGTCCACTTGATGCACAAAATGAGCACAACACAGCACTAGGATTAGTTTCCGCATTCGCTAGTTAAAAGGTCTATAAGATGATGATTAATAATATGGTACAAGCGATTACTTTCTCGTTTCGCAGTCTGGTTGTGCTCCTCAGACACACTCTGATCCCATATCACAGGTTCAAAAATGAACCATATGCTTCCTCCTACCTTCAAAGCCAGCTTTATAAAACATGATCATTCAGGCCAAAGAACAGATGAGGCAATTCATAGTAAATAAGTCTAAAACTAGCCCAATTCTTTTCAGGCCATGTCCTTTCAGCCGTGACAGCTGATGGTGCCAGTTAGCACTAACTGTGCCGCTGCCGCTGCATTACGGCTGCATTTTGCAGGCTGGAATGCTGACTTGACAAACAGGTTTTGCTGTTTGCCATGTGGTCCTGCATTTGCTCATCCATCTGGATTGATATGCCTAGCAAGAGACTAGCTCAACGGGCCCTTGATCCTTTGCAAAGGCCTCTAGGCAGTTCCGTCTCACACACGATAAATAATAAATAACATTAATAGAATGCCAAGAATGTCATTAATCATTTTCAGATATGTATTTCATATTTAGAAGTGTTTCAGACATTGTAAAATGTTCAAGTATCGACGACACAGAAGTGTTTGTCTGAGTATGTGAGAAAAAAGCTGTGGCCACTAAGAATGTGTCGCTATTGTTGTCATTAATCATTTTCAGATATGTATTTCATATTTAGAAGTGTTTCAGACATTGTAAAATGTTCAAGTATTGACAACACAGAAGTGTTTGAGTATGTGAGAAAGAAGCTGTGGCCACTAAGAATGTGTTGCTATTGTTGATTTTTTTTTGGTTATGTCTTCTTTTTTTTAACCTGAAACTAATTAGAACTGACTGAAAATTTGACAGTTGAACATTGATAAGAACTGAGCTTATAACTTAAAAACTCATGGCCATGAACAGGACTACCAGGGTTGTTCAAGGCTAATGATATGGGTACAAGTAGTCCATGCAAATAAGGAGACTCTAGAGCTAAGAAGTCATTATTAACATTACATATGGTCTGAATGTGAAAGCAATTGACAACAAATGGGTCCATGGAAACATACATAAATACTGTACAACAATCTGTATGGAGGACAGTTGCTAATGAATGACCAAGGAGGGGAAAAATGTCCCCACAGAGAGAAGGTTGTTAATGTTGTTATGTACCATTGAAACACAAAATAGCACTAAAAATTGTATGTCTGTATGAACAACCAAGTTGTGTTTCTTACTGTATTGGGGCAATTTAGTAATGATTTGTCTCAGACTATCAGAAACTCCTCCTTCTGTTACTTGAAGTTGGATAGTAAGATTTCTGAAATAAAATCCCACTCACTGAACCACCTCAGCTGATACAAGAAAATAATTTTTTTATGTAACCTCATTTATGTGATATCAGAAATAGGCCTGGCAGTCTGTAAATGAAAAAAGACAAAACCAGTTTTATAAGTTCATTCCTGTAAATTGCTGAACAATCCTAGTGATTTTGGACACTTAAAGCTAAGCCCATAGTTACAATATCTTTGTGATGGCCAGAATACCATTATTTCTGGTCTGAACCTCATGGCAAAATTTTGGCAATAGCATGAAGACCGGCAAATTCTTGTGCCTGGAAAGAATTCCCTGACAGCTGAGGGGAGTTGGGGCAGGAGTCCATCTGAAACAAAAGGAATTTAAATGCAGTCTTCCCTAGGTTGATATCTGTACTCACATTGTAGTCAAAGGGGATTATCAATACAATCAATGGTTCTCAATACATTTCTTATTCAATTCCATTTGACATGGTTGTTGACAACCCACTGTCAACCTCCCAGGGCTTCGGGGTTTTTTGATTTCCTATACTGAGACTATTTTTCAGTGTTAATGCATCACAACACAGAAACATAATATTAGATTAGCAATCATCGATATGTAAAAAAAGATATATAACACATATGTTTTGTAGGGTACTAGAGAGGCAACAAATGGAAAAGACATGATCAGTTAGAATATGCACATAAAATACTACAAAAGTCAACAGTGTTCCTGTTACTAAATACATGCAACATGACACTAGGATTGTGATATATTCTTGTTTTATAATATACACCGTGCCATGAAATACATTAAAATATAACAGAAAAACAAAGTAATTTTACAATATTCTAAATGCATCTGCATAATGTCACATGTACTTTAGCATGTGTGCAACAGATGTTTTCTTAAATTAAATATATAGAATATATGGTACTTCCAGAGTAGGAGGATAGGTGACAAATGACAGGTTTTGCTGAGTCCAGTGCTTGAAACCTAACTAATACATCAAAAGACTGCTTATTTACAATAGGTAGGTCTGGCCTTTAAAACTATGGTGTTGGAGAGTCACTCATCCCAAAGTCCAAATGGGAAGAAACCACCAAAATATTCTGATAGCTATGATAATGCTCCACAAGTATTTTTAGGACACATTATAAAAGACCACAAAGTCTTTTCCACTGGGCCTTTGGCCCAGCTCCCTTAGAAATCATCTGATGTAATATCATGTAGGACAGTGAAGTTAAGGCTTTAGATCTAGATATTTTTGACGGTATCTTCTAAGTTACATGAATGCGCTGGTTGCCAAATTTCCAGTACTTGGTCACTGAAATCTTTCAACGTTATCAAAGCCCAGGACATTTTTCATAAATACCCCTAATCTAAGATTCACTTCTTTCTTGTTTAAACACAGTCATGTTTAGTTCATTTCCAGGGCATCACACCGGCTCTGGTGCTCATGTTAATAGTCATCCACCCCAAGCTGCTCAGTAACCACTGCAACACCAGCTGAGCCTCTGGCTTCATACAGCCTCAGAAGCTTTCTCTGTAGCCTGCTTGCTTTGAGGAGGGGAAAAGGACTCCCACTCTGACTCACAGAAATTCCAGTGGGAATTATGCCACTTAGGTCAAGGGGAACACTGTCCTTTTCAAAGATTCAGTGCCTGCTGTAAGAAAAAACATGGATAATTCTTTGGGGGTGTACGCTTAAATTTTTCAGTTTTACACATGGAGGTTGGTATGGAAATGTAATTGAAAACATAAATAATAAATGTATTACTGGCACAGGAGTTTGATGTACTTTCTTGAGTTGTTGGCTCACGCCTGTGGGAACAGCAGGGTGGCATATTTTTCATGTGGTTTAAAATCCAAGCTGTTTTAAATATTACTGAACACCAAACAAATTAGTAACTGAAGTCCATTAGGCTTCCTAAGAATTTCCTTCTTGGACCGTACCTGGGACTAGCCAGCTAAAACCACACTAGTCTACTCATCCTTCTGGAATTATTTAGTAGGTTTCTAGGTTTTCTGATGTGTTCATTTCCATACTATCTGACAAATAACAAGTTTATTCTTGTAACGCAGACATCCCCCTTTAGCAAACAGGTCACTGAGGTTCAGAGGGGCTTGTTTAAATCCCATAGGAAGTCAGTAGCAGGATCTGGAACAGAAGCTAGACCTTCTTAGGCCTAGACTTGTATCCGAACCACAAACAACTCCTATTTCATCCCTTGATGACTAATTCATTAGCAGAAACTTTCCCTTGTAGTGGCCAATGAAACCCAAAAGACAGGTTGGTGACTTCTCACGCTGGATTCTACTACCTACCTGGTAAATATTTTCAGTATCAAGGGCCTGAGAAAGCAAACTGAGTCCAATCCTGCGGCAGCACAAAAGTGGCTAGCCGCCTGTGAGCCTCAGAAGGTTCAGAGGTTCCATTTGGAGACCTACCAAAAAGTTCAGATACTTGTACAGAGTTTATCCAAACGATCTGAACCCTCAAGAATGCAGACATGGGCCTCCTGAGAACAGACATTTTAGTTAGATTTCCATTCATTTCTGTTTCCTTTTATGCCAGAAACGCAACAAAAACGGCCTTTGTTTTGGGTTTGAGTTGTTTTTTTTTTTTCCTTGAGAGCTTTAAGTGGAGCCAGAAGCATCACACAGGAGCACAGATTTACACTGAAGCAAAGTGCAGTGGGGAGCTTATCAAAACTCATCAAGGTTTGGTTGGAATTTCTGAGTGTGTGTGTGTGCTTTTGCATGCACGCATATGCGTGTAACTTATTTTGCAGCCTATACTTGCTGGCCCGTTCAGAGGGGATACTGTTACAGTTAATTCCCCCCAAGCCCCCAAAGATGAGAAAGTAGCCATTTGGTACCCCAACAGGTTCCTATTTGAACTTTTTTCGTCGACTACGAGGAACCCAGCCCATTCAGAAATTGCTTTCCATAGCTGGTTTCCTCCACAAATGAAGGAAATTGCAGCTACCAAGGGTCGATGCAGGCAGGTTCAGTATGCTGCTCGCTCATCTGCCTGTCTGGGAGGGGATGCTGCTGAACGTTTAGGGAGCAATTGCTGATGCAGTTGTTAGCATTGCTATCTCTTAAGTCATATGCTTTAAAAAGCCACTGATTTGGCATCATTCATTCACTCTGTGTGTGTCAGGACAGAGTACCATGGGAAGGCCTGCAATGAATGATGGAAGCAGGACCAGTCCATTACCTTTTCAGTGTATTTGATAGCATAGGATTGTAAAATGCCATCCAGTGCACAGAGCACTAATTGGCCTACCATTGTTGAATACTCATATGAAAGATAGCAGGGCTTTGTTTTTCTCTGCTTGCTCTGCTATTTTTGGTGTTTATTCTCCTCTGTCACGCCCTCCATAATAAAAGCTGGCTTCTCAAAAAAAAGTTAGAAAAAATCCCCACCTTTGGGTACTGAGACACTTGAGAATCCAACTTTGACATTCCTCAAAGTGGGTTCACAGATGAACATTTGCTAGTGCACTTCAGCAGCAACTCAGATCCTAATCAGCAATCAAAGGGGAACCAAGGTGCAGCATCATTTTTTACCTTCTGTGATCCCCAGGAAAAGAGAGCATGAAAATTATTCTTCAGGCTTTGGACGAAAGAAAGACCAAGATATATCAGATTAGCTATAATTATTAGCTATAATTTCTGAGGGTGAGTACTAAATTGGCACCATAATTGCCAATGTTTTCTTAAAATTTTTCTTGTTTTTAATAAAATTATTTAGTAAAAGTCATGACCTTTTAACCCTTCACACCTTAAAAGGGTGTAAGTTTTTGAAAGGGAAAAAAATAAACACAGGAAAAGTTTTAGAAATGTACACCAACCTACTTAGTAAATGCGTGGTCCAATCCTTCTCAGATTTTCTAAATATAGCTGGTTTTATTAAAAAAAATTTTGAACCTAATAGCCTTAACACATTGTACAAAAATATTTGCTCAGGTTCATTGTTCACAAGCATTTTCCTTTCACCCCTCCCTCCTCCTGCCCCACACTTTCTCTGCTTAACTAAACACATAGGAAATTAACAAAGTCTGTGACCTAACAAGTGGCAATTCATAAATTCATTAGATTAAAAAAGACTAGTAACATAGCAATTCCTTTAATAGGTTTCCTTCCAATCTCTAATTTACATTTCTGTCTGCCCTGGCAAAGATATTACTTCGTTAAGAATTTCCCCCCCCTTAAATTAGAGAAATTTTAATGACTTCTCTTATTTATTGCTTCCATATGCAAGTAGTTATCTTTCTTGCAAATGGAAATGAGACCCAAAATTGCAACAAATGGGGCCAAGCCGCTGAGTGCATATGTTCCTTTTTGGAGAAAGTACACATGCCTGATCGAATTAACTTTAACCTCTCTGTCCATTGAACAGACATCCTCTAATGTGGGGGCTTTTAAAACCGTTCTCGTTAAATTTATTTTGAATCGCTGAGAACACTCTATCACGGTTTCAGCAAATAACCTCTGATAATATTAAACACCTGGTAAGCGCAGTACCCAGGAGACCCTGTGCTGCCGTGTTTGACCCGTGACCTCCGGCAGTGAAGTTCGGCCCTTGTGATCCACTCGGGTTCAGACAAGAAAGCTATTCTGAGGGAAAACACCTGCTTGCGAGAGCTGACCCCAAGCCAGTGCACGGTTGAAAGAAGTCAGCTGGGTAGAAAGAGACCAGAGCCCTGTGCAGGTGTTTCCTACAGCACCGCGCGGCTAAAAAACAAGGGAAAATAAAGGATAATGTGGGTAACACTTAGGCACTCCCTCAGCTGTTTATTTGGGTTTGCGTAGCTCGAGCTTCTCCCTGTGGATGCCGAGGAAATGAAGAAGAACCTACTGGTTCTGCATTTCTGAGTCTCCGGGGACTCAGCGCTGGCCAGCACAGATACGCAGCCTGGTGGTCTCCCATGGGACTCACGGCTGTGGCAAAAGGCAGACGTGGAGGCCTCATCCCTCCTTTTCTACCCATGGCCTTCGCCGATGTTTCCATATTCAGAAAAAAAAATACCAGTGGATGACTTCTTCCTCAGGAGAGACTTTCGGGTTCTTATTTTCCTCTTACTGAGCCGTCCTTTAATCTACCTTTATTTGAGAAATATATTGTAAATGAGGAGTTAAAAGCAGCAACAACAAAACCTCCCACTAGGAAAGAGAAAGAGGTAAATCCTTCCCTAGCTAAGTTAAGGTTTTTACAGCATTTTATTTTATGCAGTGTGATAATGGTTCTTTTTAAGTAGAGTGGGCCCCACTTTCATTCAGTATTTCTTAGTCAAATGTCACATTACTCATTTTTGTCAACAGGTCTGCACAGCGACAGGGCAGTGAGAGGAAAATATTTAATCTATCTCTTTATTTATTAAGTGAGTATCATGAAATAAGATGACAGGGATGGAAACCTAACCCTTTTGAAATTCTTCCGTTAATTTCTTCATATACTTTTCTCCAAGGTCACTGTTGGATGCAGGACTTGAATGTCACTCACTTGCACACCCAAGGGCTGTCAACACACCCCCATTCGCCAGATGAGAGTACCTTCAGCTGGCATCAATAAAAGCCTTCCATTCCCTACAGTCTCAAGCTCTGGAGCTCTCAGATATTAAACAGCCAATTCTGGACCATTTAGAGAGAGCCGGGCAGCAGGGGTAGTGGGAAAGGGGTGGCTGTTTCTCTGCAAGAAGAATTCAGCTATGACTTGTCAGAATTCATTTCAGCTTTGCCTTTTACAGCCTTTCAGATCCGAATTGCTTTCCATCACTCTGGCAAAGGCAGGGTTGGTATGCCTGTCCTAGATGTGAAAGGTCAGTGCAGGGTGCATTGCACAACCAGTCTCATTAATACGAGCGGATCCCAAAAAGAAAGGAAGAAAGGGAAAAGGAAGGAAGGAAGGAAGGAAGGAAGGAAGGAAGGAGAGAAAGAGAAGAAAGAGAGAGAGAGAGAAAGAGAGAAAGAGAGAAAGAGAGAAAGAGAGAAAGAGAGAAAGAGAGAAAGAGAGAAAGAGAGAAAGAGAGAAAGAGAGAAAGAGAGAAAGAGAGAAAGAGAGAAAGAGAGAAAGAGAGAAAGAGAGAAAGAGAGAAAGAGAGAAAGAGAGAAAGAGAGAAAGAGAGAAAGAGAGAAAGAGAGAAAGAGAGAAAGAGAGAAAGAGAGAAAGAGAGAAAGAGAGAAAGAGAGAAAGAGAGAAAGAGAGAAAGAGAGAAAGAGAGAAAGAGAGAAAGAGAGAAAGAGAGAAAGAGAGAAAGAGAGAAAGAGAGAAAGAGAGAAAGAGAGAAAGAGAGAAAGAGAGAAAGAGAGAAAGAGAGAAAGAGAGAAAGAGAGAAAGAGAGAAAGAGAGAAAGAGAGAAAGAGAGAAAGAGAGAAAGAGAGAAAGAGAGAAAGAGAGAAAGAGAGAAAGAGAGAAAGAGAGAAAGAGAGAAAGAGAGAAAGAGAGAAAGAGAGAAAGAGAGAAAGAGAGAAAGAGAGAAAGAGAGAAAGAGAGAAAGAGAGAAAGAGAGAAAGAGAGAAAGAGAGAAAGAGAGAAAGAGAGAAAGAGAGAAAGAGAGAAAGAGAGAAAGAGAGAAAGAGAGAAAGAGAGAAAGAGAGAAAGAGAGAAAGAGAGAAAGAGAGAAAGAGAGAAAGAGAGAAAGAGAGAAAGAGAGAAAGAGAGAAAGAGAGAAAGAGAGAAAGAGAGAAAGAGAGAAAGAGAGAAAGAGAGAAAGAGAGAAAGAGAGAAAGAGAGAAAGAGAGAAAGAGAGAAAGAGAGAAAGAGAGAAAGAGAGAAAGAGAGAAAGAGAGAAAGAGAGAAAGAGAGAAAGAGAGAAAGAGAGAAAGAGAGAAAGAGAGAAAGAGAGAAAGAGAGAAAGAGAGAAAGAGAGAAAGAGAGAAAGAGAGAAAGAGAGAAAGAGAGAAAGAAAGAAAGAAAGAAAGAAAGAAAGAAAGAAAGAAAGAAAGAAAGAAAGAAAGAAAGAAAGAAAGAAAGAAAGAAAGAAAGAAAGAAAGAAAGAAAGAAAGAAAGAAAGAAAGAAAGAAAGAAAGAAAGAAAGAAAGAAAGAAAGAAAGAAAGAAAGAAAGAAAGAAAGAAAGAAAGAAAGAAAGAAAGAAAGAAAGAAAGAAAGAAAGAAAGAAAGAAAGAAAGAAAGAAAGAAAGAAAGAAAGAAAGAAAGAAAGAAAGAAAGAAAGAAAGAAAGAAAGAAAGAAAGAAAGAAAGAAAGAAAGAAAGAAAGAAAGAAAGAAAGAAAGAAAGAAAGAAAGAAAGAAAGAAAGAAAGAAAAGAATTATTGGCAAGCAGAGTGGTAGTAACAATGTGCCTTCATCTTTTGCCCAGCATCTTGGGCCTGATAAAGACCAACATCTGAAAACAATCATTGGAGCATATTAGGGTTTTTTTCCAAGCTGTATCAAACTACAGTGTAATAACAAGACATTTATTCTGTGGTATTTTAAGGTTTAAACAATTTGCAATCTACTTCCAAGATGACTGAGATGGAATCAGGAAGAGCACAAGTTCTTTAAGTAACTTCCTCACTGTTCCCTAGTCATACACTGGGAACACTTGACACCCAATTGCATTCGTCCTGCTGGAAGTAAATGCAAGTCATCACTTCACATAAGGCTGTTGGTATGATTTCTGCCAGGACTGATAACAATGTCCTATTGTTGATGAGCCTCTGTCAGTTCCACTTAGCAGTGAGAATGTCAAATTGTCAAGTGTTTTTAAGAGTGGAAGGTGAGAGACAACCAGTACCAATTTCACTTGGAGCCAGAGGGTTGAATCCCCCCCAGATGTCCTAACTATACAGGGTAACACAATGTGATGGGAGGTTGTAGCCACCGGAAAAGCAGTGAAGACATTTTTTAAGATTACGCTCCCAGGAGTATAAAAGGACAGTATCTTTGCTTACTCTTTAGAGAAACTCCAAGCTACCTCTAACAGCATAAAAATTAAATTAAATACAGACATTAGACCTGAAAATTTCCAGTCCATCTGTAAGTCCTCTGTTCTTATGGGACTTCCTTCTACCTGCCTATAGCACTGCTATTGCTTGAACTTCACTACTGTTCCCAAAGTGGTGCACAGTCATTATTCCATATGGAAGGAAGTCTGACCTTTGAAGAATCACAACAGGTAATCAGATTGGTTACTCTGTGCTCATACATTAATGCACTGGCTGTGCAGTCCAGGTCCTAGCAGACAAATGCTTACCTTGCGCCTCTGTGTCCTCCAAGGCTCCCCTGGGCTGAATGAGCTTAGGGACACAGGGATAGATTTATCTCACCTCAATTCCTCCAAGGTCCACTGTCTTTCCTGCCAACAGAGAAAGCAAGGTGCCTCTGAGGTTCCTGATTATTTAAATAGCCAGAAAAAGGTCTCAGAGAAGGCAGGTGCCTAGAAGAAACATTAGAAAAAGGGACCTGGAGTAGAATTTATGACTCCTGAAAATAACCTGTATCCTTTTGCATCTCTCGGGGCATTTCTTTCAGGCTGAGCCTGGTACTTCCAGCTCACTATGAGTCACTCTCTCACTGCTCTGCAGACAAGAGACTTCCAGGACTCTTCGCTTGGTGGCTTTCACAGGCACAACACTAAATACGAAGAAGAAACACTTTCAAAAAATAACACAATAAAGAAAACTTTTCTCTGTACTTTATTAATCTTTGTCTTCTGGTTTAATTTCAGGTAATCAGCTTTCAACACTGTCTGTTTTAACAGCTTACTATTCTGCTTTCCACCATTAGTTGCCTATTTCAAAGCCTTTCTGCGTAAGAGAAGCCAACTGCAGCACGCAAGACAACTTAACCTGGTACAGTCCCAGGGATCTCCCTTTATTTCCTGTTTACTTTCCTCACTGATTCTTTACTCATCCATGTTATGCCATGGCATTTTCCACGTGTCAGCCTCAGTTTCCAGCTGAGTACTAATCCTACCAGGAGCTTTTCTATAAAGTTTTATTCACTGTTTCACAGTCTGAAATAATTAATATTGTCTCAAAATTTTTAGGTGTTAATGACAATTTTGTGGGAGGGGAAGGAGTAAATCATAAAGAGATTATGTTTACCTCTTTCCTCAACATCTGTCTCAAGTGCGCTGCCTAAAGTGTTCTATTGAATTTAGGAAGGGGGTTTTATTTATTTTAAATTGATTTTTTTCCCCTTGTTTTGCTCTCATGAGTGAAAAAAAAAGGAAAACAGCTGCTTTAGATAAAATCATCCTGCACAACAGCCACCTGGTAATGCGACTATCCAAATTGTTAACAGTAGGGATAAAAGTCAACAAAGAGTTTCAGAAAGTATATCAGCTCTTGCTCTTGGGCATATGCTACCCTCTAGCTAATGGAGTTAAGATTTTTTTCCCTCCCTGCAAAGGTAGGTTATTCCAAAGGTGCTTAATGCAGCCGTGTTCTTGTGAAGAAACAGGTTCCAGAAACACAGCAGCAGAGCAGTGAATCATTTGGTTTGGTACAGCAAAGCTACACTTACCTTACTAAGATTCTGTCCGAAACTGCTTTTAGGGTTTAAAGGTGCAGCATTTTCATATCCTGCTGCACCATCTGGATCAGACTTGGAAGAAACAAAGCACAATTCAAAATACTGCTCTTATGATACTGAAGAAAGTATGGATTTCTGCAGCTCTCAAGGGATTCCCACCAGGATGGTTTCCTTTATCATGTCTTTTGATTCATCATCTTGATTTTTCAACAACATTGGGGTTTCTTCTCTCCCCCACTCATAAGAAATCTGTATTTGTACAAACGAAGAACAAGTGTGAGTAAACCACAAAGGAGGTGGGACAGTCTTAACTCTACTGGTAAAACATGTTCAGATTAAAAAAAAGAAAGAAAAATTCATTGGTAGACCTTGAAAAGAAAAGCAGCACCTCTCCAGTTGTTCTTTAATCAATCCCAGGTACAGATTTACTATGGGCTAAGAAGGGAAGCAGAATTGCTTTTACTACTGCCTGCCAAATGCATAATTGTTGCTGTTTAGGAAAGAATGTTCTCCTTTTTCCCAGCTTGTTTGAGTGCTAAATTATTCTTTCCTTAGTTTTGTGGAAAAACATATTCTCTCTGGAAAGCAAACCTGATAGCATACATACTTTGATTTTTATGCCCTTTCTATTAAACAAGTTTGGCTGAGTAATATGCGATCTCCTTTGGTACTACACATGTGTATAATCAAGTAGCAAAGGCCCGCCACAGTTCTCTGCATAACAACATGCAGTATTTTCAAATACTGCCTTATTCAAACGCTTGGCGACGAATTTACAAAAACTCTTACCTGCCATGCTGGAAAAGTTCACTCGAGCAACTCTGAAAAGGCAAAGGGAAAAAGAAGGAAAACGAAGGTGCAAGAAGGTGCATAAATTACTGCAGCCCTGGGGCAGTGTGTGAGTTTTACAGGGCTATTTATTTTGCTTTTCAATAAAAATGTATAATAGACCCACTGGACCTATTACTTGCCCACCGGACCCATTACGTCTATTGAACAAGGGTAGCGTAGCTTAAAGAGGAGGGTGATTGGCAGCCGAGCTTCCTCCAGCCCTGCCGGGGCTGCACCGGGGCTGAGCTCCTGCGAGCCTGCTTCCCACCTTCCCCCGGTGAGGAAAGGCGAAGACAGACAGAGAGGCTGCGGGAAGCCCCGGCACCAGAGCGGCAGCGAAAAAGTGCGTTACGGCGGTGAAGAAAAGCAGGTGTGAGCTTTCTGTGGCTCAGCCAAGCATCTTCACGGCCTGGAGTTGTTTGGCAGGACAGGTTTGGCCAGGCAGGGTGCACTGAAGAGCCGCAGCTGGGACACAGTGTCCTCACGCAGGAAGGGATTAATGGTAATCTGTGCTCCTTGAAGTCTCGACCTAGCAAGGAGCTGAGCGCCGGGCTCGCAGCCTGGCTGAGCACAGAAGTGCAGGCTTAGGTACTCTAAAGTTAGGCACATACAGAAGTGCTCTCCAGCTAGATCTTTCTTGGTTATATTCTTGGCACAGTGTTCAGTACTTTTAAAGGTTAAACCCGTTTTACACAAATATTCAGACTTCATGCAATCCCTAAATAATTAATCACCATAAGCACATAATTTAGAAAAACATGTTTAATACTGGTTATTATAAATGAAATATTTCATATTAAAGTCTCACATTGCTGATGGCCTCTCTGTGGCAGTGTGAAATGATGCAAAGACACAACACCACACTTTGCTAATATCCCCAAGTCTGGTATGTGGCAAGAATGGCAAAGTACCCAGCAGTTTCCCATAGAAGGTCCATAGAATTATAGCATCCTTAGAAGAAACAGAATAAAAGAAAGCTTAAGACACCAATGGAAAAATTTCTACAAAATTTATTTCAGTCAAAATGGCTCTAACACTCCATGAAGTCAGGAAGTTTGGGGGGGGTTCTTCTGAAAGAAAGTAGGGGGAATTTATTGTAATAACATACATTCTTAACATAAAATGAGTAAGTAGAAGGAAAAGACTTTTTATTTTCATTTTGCTCAGGGTTTTTTTTTTTACTTATTCATTTTTAAAGTTAGCTATAGTTCATTAAGGGTGTATTTTAGTTAAACACAATACTAATACTTACCACAATAGTCAAATGTCCTTCTGTAGTCATAAAATACAATGTTTTGCAATGCAACACCCCCCACATGAAATTCTTTACACATGCAGACATCAGAAACTCTTGCAAGGATGATAAGTATTCTTATTTCCCTTTTACATTTGTGGAAACTGATGAGAAGTGGCTTACTTGTCCAGGGAGATATTGGCAGTCATAGGAATGGAAGTGTTTGAAAACTGTATTCCTTCAGTACATAGAGACTGCATTTCCATTGCTACTGCAAACTGCTTCGTCAAGTTTGCTTCAGTTTGCAGTACTGAAGCCTGCCCAAAACCCCTCTGATTCACTTGTGTCTAGGGCTTGCCGAGAAGCTGTTGGTAGTTTCGTATGCAGGTACCTCAAGGTATCTTGATATGCAGAGCTGTGTCCAGACATAATGTTGTCCTCACAACTCAGCCACTCCCCCTGCCACCTCCACCTTCCTCAGCCATTGCAGTGTGTCTTGTATAGGTCTTTTCTCCTAGTGGCTCACCTATAAAAAAAAGCTATTTGTTGGTAGAGAAGCAAGTTGGAGGAAAGAAGAGTGCTGGTTGTTGCTCTTTGAATACTCATGTATACTCATGTTGGAACTGACATTTCTATAATTGTATACAGAAAAAAACCCATAGCTAGAATTTTCCAGACTGTTCTAGGAAAACTTATGAACAATGACAACTAAAAGTCTGGAATTCACTTAGAAATTTTGTCTTATTTACTCTTTTTTTTCAATGCATAAAAAAATCAAAGGAGGGACGTTACTATTTAAGTGCTAAGTAGGCTGCCAATGGCGATTTGTACTTTAATCTTTTAAAATATTTTTGGATGTTTTTGACTCCATAAAAAAGTTTTTAAATATTGAATGTAATGTGAGCATGAAGTAGAGGATAAACTGGAATGAAATTCAGCCCCTGGGCTGGAGTCTAAAACTGTAAAACAATCCTTCCTGGCCACTGTCTTGGCCCATAGATTGGGAAGGAAGCCACTGAACTCTCTATTCCTTCTTAAGGGCAGTGAGAATCACTCACATGCAGCTGCCAAACCAAAGCATTTTTTTAAAAAAGTTGGCTCAGCCTGAACTAAATTAAACAGGTTTTGTTTTTTCTTGAAGAAATGAAATAAAAAAAGAAGAAAGTGTTTGGATCAATTGAGAACAGAACACTTCATTTAGAGGCACTGCATATAAAAGCAAATGAAGCAAAGAGCCAGATCCCAGAAGGAGGGAGATGGTTCCTTCCTTTTATCCAAGAGCCCAGTAGTTAAAGCACCATATAAGACACAGGAGACCTGCATTCCACACCACTTTTGAGAATTTAATGTATAGCCTAATTCCTAGTCTATAGCTACTTCTGCCATATGTTAGTCTCATTTTCTCAGCTGAAGGATATTGCATGGAAGTGCACGTGGGGGACATGGGGAAGAAGGGACTCAGCTATTGAATCAGGCCACCACACAACCATGTAGATTGGAGGCATCCTTGAGAGCTCTCTGGACCCACCTTCCACTCAGAGATCATCTATTCAGATGAGGTTGCACAGGTCTATGTCCAGTTTAATCTTGAACACTCCCAAGGACATTAATCCCACAGTCTGCCTGGGCAACCTCTTCCAGTATCTGACCAATCTCACAGTTGATCAAAAAAAATTTCTTATGCTGAGAATTTTCAGATTTTTGTGTGTTTCAAGCAGTGTTTGTTGCCTCTTGTCCTATCCCTGCACACTTCTGGGAAGAAGTTGGCTCTGTCTTCTCTTTTGTTGGGTAGCTGTAGACAATAATTAGATCCCCTTGAAACCTTCTCCAGGATGAACAGACCCAACTGTCCCAGCTTCTCCTCAAATGGCATGTGCTCCAGCCCCTAACCAGCTTGGTAGCCACTCATGGGACTTTCTGTGCGTACTGGGAAGCCCAAAACTAGGCACAGTATTTCACAAACACCAGATAGAGGGGCAGGATCATTTCTTCCACCTGTGCCTAGGTAAGAACACAGCTAACACAGCCCAGGATGCCCTTCACTGCTGCAAGGGCACATTGCTGATTCATGTTCAGCTTACCCACCAGGACCCCACAAATCCTCTTCTGTAAAGCTGACTTCTTCCTGGGTAGTAATTACCAAATGTCCAGGTGTCCAAAAGTGCTAGAAAAACAACTACTATATGCACAGTAAGTCTGTGTATATGTGGTAGTTCAAATTGGAAGTCAATCCTCTAGTCTCACACTATTTTTACTTTTTTACGGTGAAGTTAGGAGTACTTAAGTGGGCAATGAGCCTTGCCCCACCACCTTATTCTCCTCTGGTATGTGTTACTGATTAATATAATCATGGCAATAGATCAGCAAGAACAGTCTGACAAAGAGCAAAAAAGGATTTTTGATTAATGAGCAGCCAGCCAGAGGTAGGATGGGAGTGGTGGAATATTGGTGATTAGTTAAGATTAACCATAATAATAATACCTCTAAAATTAAAGAGCAGAATGTTATAATCTTTAAGAACATATCAGGTACTGGTGTCACAGAGTGAGCAACAAGCCAAGCAAATTGTGTGGCACCTAATGACATGCATTCAGTGAGCATCCCCCGAGGAGTTACTGACACCACTACAAATTGCTTCATCATTTCAGTTCAGTTGCAAATGCAGCCATGCAAAGATGGCTGGAAACCTCTCTCACTCTCTCACATACCCATGCATGCACATCCCCCCACGCACACAGACAGACATCTGATGTGTACTATAAATTTCCATAATATGCTTAAGGATATGAGGAATTATTTTAAAAGGCTAATTACTATCACTGCCTTTTTTATACTGCCATACAGGTTGCAGAGATACCTTGAAAGCTTTCCTTTCATACCTTGTCTTGTGATAAAACACAGAATTGTGACATACAGACTTGCACCGTGCTTTTGCCCCTATTTAAAAACACTGTGCAAAGTCATTGCACGCTTTTGTTGGGGAGATGGAGAAACAAATACCACACCAGTATCCCTGTGGATACCATCATATATATGATGTATTCCTATAAGAATCATACTAATGAAACAGATATTATGGGTGATCACAGACTACAAATCTTCCCATTAAGCAGAATGCAGCTCATATAAAGAAACCCAGCATATCATATGGACATTGAAAAATTCTTTATTTCTTTTGCAGTGAAATCTATTAGAATCCTGTTAAATTCGGAATAAAAGTCAAAACATTACAACAATGGAATCCTGAAAGACAACGCCTTCTTCTTCCTCTTCCTCAAATATGAGGATTTTCACTCCAGTTGGATTTATGAATAATGTGCATATATGCAACATATGTGTGTGTGCATGGGTGTTATACAGTAAATATATGTAAATATATTTTTATACATATGTGTATAATAAAATAACACTAAAATTAGATTATTCTAATTCAGATAAATATTGAAATACCTCAAGAAACAGGATCCAAAGTGTGTGGGTCAGGTATTCATAAAGTTAAGGGTGTACTAAAAATATATCTGCCTTGTCTAGAATCTCAACAGCATCATTAGCCTCAACAACCCTAAACCTCAAATAGTTTACCGCTGCAGAGGCACAGTTTGGGAGGACGGTGTGTGCGGATACAATCCCAGAAGCTCCTTTTCACAAATTGGTTTGTGTAGACACAGGCTTCCCCTTTATGCTTGTGAACAACAAATGATTTACACTGAGTTCAAGGAGATATTCTTCTGGGGCTGGGCTGCACAGAGATGACCTGATGCAAGATGTCATGTGCCCAGCAAGCCTCCTGGGACCTCGTCTTTTGGCTGCGATTTGGGGCTCACCTCTGAGACACTGGTTTTCCCATCGAAGCCTCCGTGCTGACCGTGCCATCAGCTGTGACTGGCTTTATGCAGAAGGATGACAAATGCAGTATCTGAGGCTGTACAGGTTTGTCTCTGTTCAACACCTTTACACAGAAAGCAGACTTGCCAACAGCCCACAGCCCATAAGCAGCCAGTCAGCATTGTCTCTGGGCATGTTTAAGTGACAAAGCACCCTTTAATGGGACTTTAGGATGTCCCTGAGCACACAGGGCCCAACACATACCTGGTGGTAGGTTTGTAGTAGGTCTGAAGGTGGCACTTGCAGGCTTGCTTGCCAAGGTCGTCTCAGCTTTAGGCTAAGTCCCTCAAAATGTTACGTAGGCTTAACTGTAACCAGTCATGACTCCTATCTGAGAGGGACAACGGCTTCAAATTAAGATCTTTTCATTCAAAACTGTATTTCATTCAAATCTTGTCTTTCCTCTCTCTTAAATAAATTTCTGTTCCAGTTTTCATTATTGCTTCCCCAGTGCTTAGGGCACAGCAAAGTGAAGATGTCCTCATCACATGTGTAAATCATCTATTAGTCCACAGGTTCTTGTCAGCCTCCTTTCAATGTTTCTACAGGTTTAATGTCTAACCATTCACCAATCTTGACGTTCATAAAACACTGGCAACTTATTCATGACCAGACTAACTCTTTACAGGTGTTCTACGACTGATTGTAATATGTTGTGAAATACAGAATATTAGACTCTGTTGGAAGACCATCAATGGTATTCTTTGATTTAAGGCAAACTTATATTTGGTCTGTAAAGTTTAATGGCTTCATGGCCCTTATTTCTTTTCGCTAAGCTGTCCAGACATTTGCCTTTACTCATGCCATGCACACACACATTTAACCTACAACGCTATCTGCAGAACTGGGCTATAACTCTGTGTGTGTATGAGTGTGTATCTCCATGTACTTGTATAAGAATGTGTTTGCATACCTGTATATATATGATACAGACACTGGACCAAGTCTCCCATTTCCTCAGTACAATGTCTGTTTCTTTTATCTAGAGATGGTAACTTGCCATATCTGGATCTCAAGTACGTACAGGAAGGACTAATTAAGAATCTTAATTTTATCTTTGGACACACAGGTCAAATTTTGCCTACAATAAGTGTAATAAGAAATACAGAATCTGACCCTGTACTTTAGTTCGGAACACTATCTAATAGATTGTCAATAACATTCTTTCAGTTCTACAAATACAGCAGAACTAAAGTTGGATTAATTTCACTTACTTTTAGTCATAATAAAAATGAACATCCAGTCTAAGCTGGTCACGTAGTTACATGTAATGTCACTGCAAAGAGCAATAAACCTCTAGAGGGTAATTGATCCTCAAAATAAGCATCTAAAATAGGTGGAATGAATTGCCTTCAAAATATACATGTGCCTCTCCCTGCAGTACACATGGAGCCTACATGATCACTTGACAGTGGATGTCCCACTGTTAGATGGCCAAGATTAGGCTGAGACATATCCTACCTTAAAAGGGAATTTGTGGTCGAGACAAAGTAATTCATTAATATCACAACAAGTATCTTTCAAGTTAACGTACACTATCCTGAAATTACTGTTTAAGCATCTCTGGTCCTGCTGAGACAGGCCTTAAGGAACTCCAAGACTGGATTCTAGCAAATAGAGAAGGTCGCTGTAAATACCTTAAAAATTAACCTGTTAGTGTGTTTCTCACTGTTTCTGAGACATATCCATAGCAGATACAAATAATCTAAATAACTGATATGTAATAATTTTATGAACAACTTAGGAAAGACACAGCTGGAAGGCAGCATTGCCGTTTAGCAACTGCCCCTTAACAAAATTTTAGTATTCCTGTATTGCCAAAGGGTGATAAGAAATGCCAGCTGGAAAGCAACATGACAAATGAAAGCAAGGACATTGCAGCACACACTGCTAATACAGAGAGGTGAACTGCAGGCTTCAGGAATCCTGACTCCAGAGTTAAAAAACCAGAGACTTAAAAACACAGGACTAGAAATGACCAATGACATTCAATACGGTCCTTTGACGCAACTAGCAACAATGTGCACTGGACATCCAGTCTGGCCTAATTTCAAAGTCTTTGCCAATGCTAAATAACAAATGATAACGATCTGTAGTACAAAAGACCCAAAGTCACAAGAACTGCAAAGGGCAAAGGGAAGAAAAAACAAACCGTAAATAGATATAAAAATAAAGGAGTACTCCAAAGGAGGTCTAATGACTGACTTGAACCTGAACAGAAAAGTCTGATTAACTGAAGGATATGAAATAACTTGAAATGTTTTTGTCCTAAATAACTAATACTTTGCGTTATTTCTTAGTTTTGAGGAAGCAGGCATATGTCTCATGCAGACATATTGTGACAGCCAACATTTGGTAAACCATGGCCAAGTCCAAGAAGGACATGGCTCAGCAGGGCTGTGAGCTGAGAGTTGCATGTCTCAGATGATACAGAGTGAGTCAAGTCCAGCGAGGTTCGTAGCTGGAAACTTCTACCCAAAATGAAATACCATATGGATTAGAAAGGCACTTACTAAGCATAAGGGCAAGAATATTCCAGAGTCAGACTCTTGGCTTGAAAACAGCAATAACTTCTGCAGACTTAGTTTTGCGCTCTGTGAGAAAGTCCAGTGACTTCAAAGGCAGTCAGTATGCCAGGTAAAGCACGTGTGCAAGTCTTTACAGGATGTAGAAACTCCACTAAAACTGTCTTAACTATCGAACAACATACATAGTCCTTACTGAGTTTGGCAAAATACATAGAAATCCATACTGCAGGAAATTAAGACATTTATATTAAGATGCTTATATGTAAATATAAGCCTTAAAGAAGACAGATTTTAAAATTTTAGCCAACACCACACCTTCTGGAAACTGCTTTAGACCACGCACGTATATCATACACCATACTTCAAGGTCAGATACCTGAGCAACAATGTTTCTGGTGTTTGTTTTGATCAGTGATTTCCCCCAAGAATTTGGGGTCCGGAAAATTTATTTCTCTTTGCTTCATTTCCACGTGGTAAAAAGTAGAATGCTAATTACAACTTCGGAAAAATGTATCTTAGGTCTGCTGAATGAATATATTGTCATTCATGAGCTCAGTTTCTTGTTCACGTTTTGGTAAAGGACGATAAAATAATTGGCATGAAAAGTTATGTGGCATTAGATAAAGGTCAGATGCCAAATTATATCAAATTATACAGAAAGGTATTTCCTGTGATTTAATATATAAAGATATGCATATTTTACTATTTCTACTATATTCTGTACCAACATGTAAAAAAACCAAAAAAAAACTGAGAAAATGCAGGAAACTTAGCTTATTACCATAAATATATCTATCTACCAAGTTCATTCCAATTCAATCCACTTTAGCAAACTATAGGGACAATTGCCTAATTACAAGCAATTAAAGGTTTTTCTCTATCAGAAGAGGTGACATGTGATATCTGACTCTTAATTATGAATAAATCTCGGTCTATTCATACCTGTAGTCTCCTAATTAACTTCTAAAATATTTATGAAGGGTTTAAGAAAACAGCCCTGAATTTAATTTTATGTTTCTTAAACCATTACAGCAGTGTTGTTGTTATAATAATGGATATTATATTGGGAAGTATAAGCTATTTTAATTATCAAGTTGTTTGGTTATAAAACAATCCGTGACTACTAAGGAAAAGAAAAATGTCCTAGAGAGAAGAATCTCAGCTAGTATAAATCAGCATTTAAGTTTATAAGCTTATTTACTTGCGAACTTCTACCCCTAAGTGGTTTTCATGCCTGAATAATATTCTTACAGCAACTGTTACAGCAAACTGTAACACAAGTCATCTTTACATTAGATTTTTATTTTTTGTTGTCATCCAGAGATTAGCAAAAATATATGATAAATTATACATGTGCCTAACAATCTATTAAGGATTATTATGCCCATATATACAATCCAAAATATTATGCTGCTTTAATGTGTACAAAGATGTGCACATATGCTAGCAAATAACACACATACTTATAGGTCTAAAAATTGGTAATCAAACGGCAGTATATTGCCACGTGGCAAATTATCAGCAAATGTTTTACTAATTTACAGTAGAATATTTTGTAATCAAAAAGAGAGGACTTGTTTCACAATCTATAACATGTCCATACTGTATACGTATTTTTCAAATAGGAAAATGTGAGAATTGATTTGATGGCAGCACACATTCATTATTTGTGCAGACATACCATTTTCAGCAAGCTAAGTAAAAACATTCAGCAGCAGCAATGTGTGGGAAAATATTTTACATACAAGAGTTCATTTTCATATGGGTTCATTTTTACGGTAATTTTTTGGAGACTAGGGGAAAAACGTCTGGATAAAGTTGATTTTAGCCTACGTTACTTGTGGGGAAAAACGCATGCACAGACACCCAACTGCCACTGAATAACATTGTTTGGTTTCGATCAACCAAATATGTGTGCTTGAAAAAACATACCATAAATATTATTTGGAGGAAAAAAAATGATCAAACAGAGTACAATTGCAGGTTTTTATTTTGTTCATAAAAACACTTTTCAGAAACTGCAGAGCTTTTAGTCTGACAGTGTATACTTGCACATATAACGCATATGAAAGTCTGAAAGATGAATTCTCCCATTCACAAACAATCTAAAGGGGAAGTATGGAAAAAAGATTATACTGTTTAATGTATTTGTATATAACATTATAAGGGCTATGTAAGACTGTATTCTGGTTTTATAGAAATACAGCATACCAGAAAATGGTATTATATTCTCAGATGAATCCACCATCATAATAAAAAACGATTTCTTTGATTTCAGGGAAATACACCTTCTACTGATTATGGAACATAAATTCACTTTACACTTTTGAAATGCATCCAAAAGAGCTGAATCACAGTAATTTTCAGTGGAAATACCAATAAACAACATGGTTTTACATGCATATGTAAAAATTAAATACTTGTTTAAGGCTAAAATGTGACTAAACCATTTTAAATGGCTTCTCCATTTCACAAACCGCAAGCACCTACACAAAATTAGTCAGCTAAGGCGTCTAGTGATTTTAAAAAACACCAAAACAATAACTTTAACCTCATCCTTCCATGCACTTCCTCTTGCTATAGATTTACATGTATTTAGTGTAAGTAATTGTATTTATACTACTCTACCATTCCTCCCCTGTTCCCTGGTTTTGCTTGATGACACTATGTCGACTGTTAGATCTCATTCTAAACCCAACTTGCAATGATAGTGTCAAACAAAGAATAATGTAACTGTACATTTGTACATCTACATCTCTATGCACATATCCCACCTCTTGCATCATAGTTTTAGGTGCAAATTTCCTCAATTCATTTCCTAACAAGTGGGTATGAAGAAATGATGGGAGAGGGCAACAGGGAGATGGAGGAGCATCTTCTTCCCACCTCCACAAAGAATGCATGCTGAAGCTCACGTATGGGAGACGAATGAAGAGTTAACTTCTATATGGCATTGCAATACATATCGGTAGCTTTAACAAAAAGTGACACAAGGCCGCTGGCTCCAGCAGTGGTCTACACAAGCGTAAGGGATCTGCATGTTTTAACAGACATCAGTGCAGAGTCAGGGCCAAGTGCCAAACCGTGCAAAGCCCTTTCACAACCTGCCGGTTTTGCTTTCCGGAGCGTCTAGATGAGCAGTTGTGAACGGCATGCACAAGGGCTGCATGGTGGGAGCGGGCTCTCTGCTTGCAAGTCTCGCAGGGCAAGGGAGTACGGGTAACATCTGAAAGAGCACTTGAGCGCTTTAGGAACACGCAGTGGGAAGCCCCAAGCACTCTTGGCGGTGCCATTTAAGAATACCCATTAAAGGCAGAGCAGAGCTCGATGAAAGCGAAATGAGAACATGGCACCAGCTCAGGGTGATTAATTGCAGGATAATGTTGCAACACTCAGAGCAGCTTTGTGGTGCATGTGTGAGTAAATGTAACTTGAAGCCAACATAGCATCTTTACATGTAGATTATTAATATACAGACTAATATTAAATTAATATGAAGTTTCATAGATAAAAAGGAATGTCCATAGACATATATGCATGAATATGTAAATCTGTATGTGTGTGTCCATATATATGTGTGTACACATACATAACAGCAAACAAAAAGGTTGTCAACACAGACATGAACAATTTAATTTTCAAACCAGAATGTGGCATTTCTCTGGGTGTGCATATGTAATCTTTGGTCACTAAGAGCTATAGTTAAATTAGAAGCATTGCTAGGACTATTATACTTTTTAAGGACCATTAGTCTTTTTAGAGCTCTTGCTGTGTGAGTAGCAAATGTGTCAGTCACACTGCAAAAGATAAACCAAACTGCAAACATAAACTTTTAAAGTCTCGTTGTTTCTCCCTAACGGAACTTTAATCTGTGCTTTGAGAGTCCATGCACTTACTCCTGGCTGTTGAGTAACGCGGCTGTGCTTGTTTCAAGGGTTTAGCAACACTTGCAACCTAAAAATCAATTATACGAAAAACAATAAAAAATATTCTTATTGCATGCCATAAAAAAAAAGAAAAAGATACAAAAGGTTAAGCAGAGCAGCCGGCATCTGCACACTAATGACATGATTGTTATGATAGGTGTTTGCTTTACCCTGGAGTGGTAACATTATAATTCATCCACCGCTGAATGAGTAGGGACAATTAATGCAGTCAATGTGTCCCACGTGTTCCCTGCAGCATTAACAAGGCAGCTCCAGGCCCCTCGGCAGACACGGGGCTGAAAATTGAGCCGGCTCCCCCGTTGAATGTGATCCTGATTACCTCCGCGGGGGCCACCTGCTGCTTCGTGCCTGCTGGGTTTGCGCGCTGGCCGCCT